>NC_060144.1:276957819-277260849 GCF_021461385.2 Schistocerca piceifrons
CTCATCGCTGAAGACGACACGTCTCCATTCGTCCCTCCATTCACGCCTGTCGCGACACCACTGGAGGCAGGCTGCACGATGTTGGGGCGTGAGCGGAAGACGGCCTAACGGTGTGCGGGACCGTAGCCCAGCTTCATGGAGACGGTTGCGAATGGTCCTCGCCGATACCCCAGGAGCAACAGTGTCCCTAATTTGCTGGGAAGTGGCGGTGCGGTCCCCTACGGCACTGCGTAGGATCCTACGGTCTTGGCGTGCATCCGTGCGTCGCTGCGGTCCGGTCCCAGGTCGACGGGCACGTGCACCTTCCGCCGACCACTGGCGACAACATCGATGTACTGTGGAGACCTCACGCCCCACGTGTTGAGCAATTCGGCGGTACGTCCACCCGGCCTCCCGCATACCCACTATACGCCCTCGCTCAAAGTCCGTCAACTGCACATACGGTTCACGTCCACGCTGTCGCGGCATGCTGCCAGTGTTAAAGACTGCGATGGAGCTCCGTATGCCACGGCAAACTGGCTGACACTGACGGCGGCGGTGCACAAATGCTGCGCAGCTAGCGCCATTCGACGGCCAACACCGCGGTTCCTGGTGTGTCCGCTGTGCCGTGCGTGTGATCATTGCTTGTACAGCCCTCTCGCAGTGTCCGGAGCAAGTATGGTGGGTCTGACACACCGGTGTCAATGTGTTCTTTTTTCCATTTCCAGGAGTGTATAAAGGAATTGTGCTCAACAATTAATCTGGATTCCTAAATTTACCATCTTTTCAGTCATCCTGTATTTAATCTATGGCGAAATAGAACCAGTTACCAATCCAACAATGAAAAATAAGTATGTATATTTTCATTACTTACTCCTATAGAGAATCATTTTATAAAATAAACCTGTATTTATTATGCGTTCTTACACGAATTTCATACATACAGGAAGCAATGTTTGGAGGCTACCTGAAATGTTAAACAAGCGGTGGGACACATTACGCGTTTCTTCAAGCGAATGTTCCGATATCTGAAAGCTGAGGAAAGGAGGAGCTTCGTCATTCAGAAGGTGAGAGACCTACCAATTGTGTCTGTATAGTGAAAATATAGTGAAATGAAATAATGAATTTTAAATTCAACGTGCTGGATCTTTCTGCATTCAGCGGTCGTGATCGTTGTCGAAGAGCGCAAACAGTGACACATCCTTTTAAAAAGTTTTACTTTGTTACTTTGTGCCGATGCCCATTTCAGGGTATTATGCCCATCTCCAGATGGCTAACTTTTCCAGTTACGGTAGTGTTTTCATCAGCAGTATGTCGTCCGCTGTATGTTACATTGGACGTCGTCTTGCTTTGGTCCTTATGGCTCTTATGGAGGACGCATAAAGTGTTGCAGCGCATGCAGCAAACATATTCTAAACAGATCACTGTGGCACAAAACGTAACATACCTCATCTCAGTTCCAGCTTCCATGTGCTTCAAATTCGATGTTTTTGCTTCGATTGCAGGCTGCAGCTGATATGAGAAAAATTGTGGAGAGTTTCTTTTCCACAACAATTTGCTTAGAATATGTATGATGCCTGCACTGGTATAGTTCCTGCATCGTCCTGAAAAAGGATAAGAACCAAAATACGCTGGAAATCCATGTCGCTGACGAATACATTTCTGGAAATACAATACGTAATCGCCTCAGGATTGGAATGTTAGCTGAAACAGTTAAAAGCATAAAGTAAAGCTTTTTAATGTAGTTCTGGTTGGTTGCGTTCTTCGGAAACAACGAAATAATAAACACCCGACCTGAAAACCTGAAGTCATAATACGCCAGAGACAAATTCGCAAAGGCCGGCCGCGGTGGTCTTGCGGTTCTAGGCGCTCAGTCCGGAACCGCGTGACTGCTACGGTCGCAGGTTCGAATCCTGCCTCGGGCATGGATGTGTGTGATGTCCTTAGGTTAGTTAGGTTTAAGTAGTTCTAAGTTCTAGGGGACTTATTACCACAGCAGTTCTGTCCCATAGTGCTCAGAGTCAGCCAAACTACGGCGATTCAGATCCAAGAGAATATAATTTTTGACATCGGACGTTAAAGAGTGGCGGCAGATGAAAATGGAGTGTGACAGGGTTTGTGCCTATACTCGATGTTATTTAACGTGTATATTGCGGAAGCATTACTTAAAACCAAAGAGAAATTTGGAATTGAATTACTTTGAAGGATAGAAACACAAACTTTAAGGTTTGCAGTTGCCAATGTTAATTCTGTCACAGATAGCCAAGGACTTGGATCAATGATAGAAATCCTTGAAACTTAGAAAAATGATTATGATTATCAATGCAAGTAATATACAGGCCACGCAGTGTAGTGAAACTGAATAAGATAGTACACCGAGAATTAGATTAGAGAGTAAGACAAGTAGAAGAGTTTTGCAATTAGGATTGCATAATAGATGATGGTGGTAACTGTGAAAACAATACAAAATCTAGACTTTGCGTGACAGTAAGAGAAGCTTTTTCTGGAATGAGTAATTTTATAACCTTAATTGTTTGTAATTCTTTTCTGAAAGAATTTCCTGGATTGTAGCCTTTTAAGGAAATAAAACGTAGTCGATAAACAGAGCAGACAAAAAGAGAAATATGGTATTACAGGAGAATCCCGAAGATCATATGCGTTGATCGGACAACTGACTCATCCGGAGACTTAAAGGAATCGTCAGTTAAGAAATGGAAGGGTGGTGGTGGTGGTGGTGGGGGGGGGGGCAATTGTTAAGGGTGGCCAAGGCTTGAGTACTGTGAGCAGGTTGAAATGTATGTAGAATGCTGTAGATATACAAGGAGGAAGAGTCGTGCATAGGACAGACTAGTTGCGCAGAACTGTTCAAGGAGTTAAGACCACGACTGCAACCTTACGTACACGTGTGAAATACTGGACGGACGGAACCTGCGGAAGAGGCCCAGTTGCTGCCTTTTCCTCAGCCACTTTTGCTGCGGCAGCCTACAGCGTGTAGGCCGGCGCGAACACCTATAGAGTGGCGCGGCAGTTCAATCAGGCGGCGTGTGTGCGCAGCAAACACAGCCAGCCCACCCCCACCCTGTTGGCAGAGCCGGGCGCGCCACTCCTACACGTTTACCCCGGCGTCACGTACAGCCCCACGTCTCGCCCAATACTAAAAGAAGTCACAGTCCTCAAGACGAAAACTTAAGTCTGCTAAACAGTAAACAATAAGCTTAAGATTGTAGCACTCTCTCTTTCACTGGAAGAAGAACGTGATTTCAGAAAACGGTTATCTTGAGTACTTAATATAGATGTATGTTTTCTTCTTCAGTAGTAGCTTAAAACGAATATCGGAGAAGAAAATCTACATCTCCTTCGTTGATAATGTGAAAGCTGTGAACGTGGTAGATAGGGAGCAGTTTTGAAACACGATGAAAAGGAATGGATACCCCAGACACTTGGTTCAAGCTATGTAAGATATACAGGCCAAGGCAAAAATTGTTCCAGATTTGATGTGCAAGTTAACGGAAGAAATTATAATTAATCGAGCAGTATACCAGCGTTGAAAGCTTTCTCCGAAGCTCTTGACATTATATGGAGACGAAATAATTTGGAATTGGAAGGGAAGTGTACACCTTGTTATAAAACTAACAGTATGCACATAAACACTACGCTTTTGCCATATGATCAATTCATCCTCCAGGTAGACGAAGATTAACTCAGATATACATATGCTACAATCCATTTGTGAAAGATAATTTTCAAATATCTGGGACAGAAACAAAAATCACGGTATAGCAAGGAAATTATCCAATTAGAGCCAAGATAATAATTTGGCGATCAACTAGCAGAACGATTTTCAGGTTTTAGTTACCATTGTTCCGGTTTATCTTTTAACGAGGACGAGGAAATGAAGAAACAGCTTCAGCGATTTCAGTGCATGTATGGAACAATTCGGCGAACACTAAAGGTTAAAGACAGAGAAGAGAGTCAAATTTTATAAAACTACGTCTATCCAGTATTAGTGTATGGAAGTAAGACGTGGGTAGGTAGAAACAAAATACAGTCATCTGACATACTGTTCCTTTGGACCAGTGAAAGGATACTCCTTAGAAGTCTAAAAACGCAATGAAAAGATAAGGCAGTAATTACACAGATTCTAGTTGAATAACAGATTTTCCTACTCACAAGTGGTGTGAAATCTCGGGTATATTTATACAACCATACGTATTTGCATTCAGAGCTACCTTAACAAAGCCATCCAATTCACATCCTTTCTGGAAGATACTTTCACAGTCCGTGTGATGCCAACTTCAATAATTTGATGGAACACTACACGTATGACAGTACATAGATAATTCCACTTCTCGCACCAAACACCGATTACTTACGCAGCACTGCACGAACAAGAGTGAACATCCCAATCACAGACTCTCGCTAAAAAGCGAAACACTACTCAGAATCATGACACAATTTCCTGCCGCAGCCTCAAGGTACATCCAGCAGTCTATAACGATATCTTAGGGTGTCATTCACAGTACCATCCTCAAAACATATCATTAACCAGTCCTGCTCTATCTGAAACCTCAAAAAACACCCCCACAGAGATTATCCTACAATTTTTAGAATGAAAGACTTGCCTCCAGATACCAACATATCGAATGAATGCATGCTGGTCGAACAGTAAAGACATGGCAGGAAAACTGAGTTCGCAACAGGATAATAACCTAATACGGGAATAGGAATTAAGTAAGAAAGGAAGAAAATTAATGGCGATCGCCATGCTCTGTTCCCACCTATTTGATTCTGGCGCACTGGTTACAAAATATGAGAGGTAGTAATATGACTTTCTCCATTGCCATGGAAAAATAATGTTACTGTTATACTTGTTTACAGTTACAAGTGTGCAGCTCCAGTAACATTGATATCTTAGCGTGATAAAACCGTAGCAAGCCTCCAGAGGAGCAAAATGAAACGGTACTGCTCGATGATAAAGCGGAGAATCGTGTTGTAATTCGTTATGATGTAAATTGGAAGAAGGCTTTAACACTCTGTTAGTGGAACCATGACTTGACGTATTACAGCTTCCAGTAGGGTCAGACGAGTCTGAACGACTATCTCTCTGAAAAGAAGAACCAGGAATCGTAAGACAATCCGTAGCGGAAAGAGTGAAAACCAGTCCTGGATCAGTTTTCAATATCTGACACGACATATTCTACATACACTATGTGATCAAAAGTATCCGGACACCACCAAAACATACGTTTTTCATACTATGTGCGTGGAGCTGTCTCCTATTGCCCGGTACTCCATATCAGCGACCTCAGTAGTCATTAGACATCGTCAGTGAGCAGAATGGGGCGCTCCGCGAAACTCACGGATTTCTAACGTGATCAGGTGACTGGGTGTCAGTTGTGTCTGTCATACGTCTGTACGCCAGATTTCCATACTCCTAAATATCCCTAGGTCCACTGTTTCCCATATGATAGTGAAGTGGAAACGTGAAGGGACACATACAGCACAAAAGCGTATAGGCCGACTTCGTCTGCTGACTGACAGTGACCGCCGACATTTGAAGAGGGCCGTAATGTGTAATTGGCAGACATCTATTCAGACCATCACACAGGAATTCCAAACTGCAGCAGGATCCACTGCATGTACTATGACGGTTAAGCGGGAGATGAGAAAACTTGGATTTCATGGTCGAGCGGCTGCTCATAAGTCACACATGACGCCGGTAAATGCCAAACGAAGCCTCGCTTGGTGTAAGGAGCGTAAACATTGGACGATACAACAGTGGGGAAACGTTGCGTGGAGTGACGAATCGCAGTACACAACGTGGCGGTCCGATGGCAGGTTATGGGTACGACGAATGCCCGGTAATCATCATCTGCCAGCGTGTGTAGTGCCAAAAGTAACATTCGGAGGCAGTGGTGTTATAATGTGTTCGTGTTTTTCGTGGAAGGTGCTTGGACCCTTGGTTATTTTGAGTGGCACTATCACAGTACCTTCTTGCTACCCACTGTTGAACAGTTCGGGAATGCCTATTGTATTTTTCAACACTATCGAGCTCCTGTTCACAATGCACGGCATATGGCGGAGTGGCTACACGACAATAACATCCCTGTAATGGAATGGCCTTCACAGGGTCCTGACCTGAATCCTACAGAACATCTTTGGGATCTTTTGGAACTCCGACTTCGTGCCAGGCCTCACCAATCGACAACGATACCTCCGCTCAGTTCAGCACTCCGTGATGAATAGGCCGCCATTCAGCTCGGCAGACGAAATGCATTTCTAAAGTTGTTTACTCACAACTGCGTGTTTACGTATTAACGAGAACTGCGTATTGTGCCGGAATGGGGACTGATAACCATAGATGTTAAGTCCCATAGTGCTCAGAGCCATTTGAATTTGTGCCGGAATCTGCTTTTATGAGATCTTACTGATTACTAGTTCAAAATGGTTCAAATGGCTCTGAGCACTATGGGACTTAACTTGTGAGGTCATCAGTCCCCTAGAACTTAGAACTACTTAGACCTAACTAACCTAAGGACATCGCACACATCCATGCCCGAGGCAGGATTCGAACCTGCGACCGTAGCAGTCGCGCTGTTCCGGACTGAGCGCCTAGAACCGCTAGACCACCGCGGCCGGCCCTAGAACTTGGAACGACTTAAAGCTAACTAACCTAAGGACATCACACACATCCATGCCCGAGGCAGGATTCGAACCTACGACCGTAGTGGTCGCGCGATTCCAGACGGTAACGCCTAGAACGGCTCGGCCACACTGGTCGGCTGATTACTAGTACTACAACGAAATACACAACTGGGCAGTATGCTGTATTTTAATTATGCTCGAGATAAAGGGTATAAAAGCTCGATTGTAGCATTTAGTCTCTTCTGCTTAATAGTTCTCATTTTGTACAAGATGATGTGCTTCATACAACTGATATTTGGGGATGATTTTGTTTTTTGTATCCACTACAGTATTAGTAGGCCTATGGATATCCCGTCTTTGCAGGACTGATTAACAATGATGCTCCATAAAAGTAGACGATGCATTTCTCTTTTGTACGTAAACTCGCAATTACGAGTTAACAGATGCAGAAAAGCAGTTAGTCTGCCGAGCCGAGCGAGCGAGCGAGCGAGCTCACTCCTACCTTCGTGACGCACGCGCCGCTGACTTGTCTTACTCGTTGGCCTCGGTGTGGACAGTCTGTGACATCATATCCTCATGACTAGGAGCACAGGGTCGCTACCTTTTACAAGCGAGAATAATACAGAATTTTAATACTTACCAGTAAGTAGTTTAGATTGTTTATATGCTTCTGTATTAGTAGCAATATAATTGTGTATTATTCTGACTTTGAAAGTTAGCGACTCACCGAATCTAGTCATGAATATATGACATTAAACTATCCACATGGAAAGCTTCCATTAACAGCTAGTCTCTGTTTGCCGTTCGTGCGGACCGCTTTTACTTTGCACTGCCTTCACGCCAGTAAGACACAGCCACCTGATACATTACACATTGTAGTTTACATACTGCCGCGACTATTCATGTTAGATGTGACAATTTGTGGTGTCGCACACCCCAGTGTGTGCTTTACATACTCATAATGGGGTTTTAAACACCCCAGTGTGTCTGTTACATAACACTATTCTCATAGTGTGTATAGTGTAGTTTTCGTCCCGGCCGCGGTGGGCGAGCGGTTTTAGGTGCTTCAGTCCGGAACCGCGCGACTGCTACGCTCCCAGGTTCGAATCGTGTCTCGGACATCGATGTGTGTGATGTCCATGGATTAATTAGGTTTAAGTAGTTCTAAGTCTAGTGGACTGGTGACCTCAGGTGTTGAGTCCCATAGTGCTCAGTCATTTGATCCTTTTTTTTTTTGTAGTTTTCGTGATAATATGGCTTTAGAAGGTGACAGTATGAGAGACTTGCTCATGGACGAGGATGCACGAGGATAGCGATAATCAAAGTGTTGAGAATATTTTTGGTGGTGTAGATGCAGATGAAGATCCAGACTTTGTGTTTGATGAAAGTGATTTTTCTGACGAATAAATCGCTAATGAAGAAGCTGACCCAGGACCACCACAAAATGAAAGTAACAGAAACTTAGTGCCGGTACTTCTGAATGCTTCAGTGCCACTTGCAAGAGTTAGCAATGCAGCTGCTCTAATTAGAAGAAATGGACATATACGGAGCGTTCAGGAACCTGAGCGACGAGGCCGAATACTTGCGAGAAATTTGGTCAAACACTTGCCTAGAGTGAATGGACTGCCTAAGCATGTAAGTAGTCCTTTCTCATCTTAGAATTTACTAATAGATAATACAATCTTAGACGAAATTGTACTAAAAACAAATCAAGAAATGGAACGAAAAGTCCAAGAAATTAATACAAAACAAACCTATCACCGGCTTTTAACCAAAGAAGAATTTTTGGCATTTTTAGGTTCACTATATTTGTGTGGGGTATAACGAGTTTGCCATGAAAATTTTGAAGAACTGTGGTCCGTTGCTTTTGGATCATCTATTTACCGCTCAACTATGTCTTTGAACCGTTTCAAATTTATAGCATCATGCCTGCTATTTGATGACAAAGCCACAAGACAAGAGAGGCAATCGACAGACAATTTTGGGAAAAATTTGTAGAGTACTGTAAATCCTTGTATATACCGTCAGAGGACGTGACAATAGATGAATAGCTTCTAGGATTTAGAGGTAGTTTTCATTTAGAGTGTATATGAGAAAGAAGCCCGATAAAAATGGCCTGAAGGCTGTTATGATGAACGATGTTAAAACATTTTATATGCTAAATGCATCATCGTATGTAGGAAAATTCAAACCCCCAAACAAAGAACTAATACAATCCTGTTATGAAAGTAATTTGACTGACCCAGTCCACGGAACTAATCGTAATATAACAGTTGATAATTGGTTCAGTTCTGTGCCTTTATTCCATCATACGCTTCAAGATCATAAATTAACTATGATGGGAACCTGGAAGTCAATGGACACACACAATTAACTATGATGGGAACCTGGAAGTCAAATAAATCAGATATACATCCATCGTTGACGGCAAGAAAACCAGAGCGAACGTCTTACTTTGATTTTGATAATGACAGGATGCTTGTTTCATATTCCCCAGAACCTAACAAAAATGTTTTATTATTGTCATCTACGCATCTTAGCAAAGAGATTGTTGAAAACACACAAAAACCATAAGTGGTTTTATTTTATAATTCAATAAAACGAAGGACGTATTTATTAAATAAATTATGTCATCCATACACAGTTAGCAGAAAATCCAACAGATGGCAATTACGAATGTCGTATGGAGTGATGGACCAAAGTAGTATAAATGCCATGGTCCTTTACAATTTGCTGCTACAAAACACAAAGATTAAGACACTTAATTTCTTAATGGAGTTATCACTGTCAAAGATAAAACTATATATGCAAATTGGAAGTTCCCACACTCAGGCGAGGTATTCTTTACTCAATTTGTGAAGTACTGGGTGTGCAAAACAATGAACCAGTGATTCGCCCACAAGATGATGGACCAGCTGTTCAGAGACGATGTAACTTCTGCCCCAGAGATAGAGACAGAAAAACAAAGAGTAGATGTATTTCCAGCAAAACGTATACGTGTGACAAACATCGTATCAAACTCTGCTACGAGTGCGATAATTGAAATTGTAGGATAATTATTGTCCAGGATAATCCACAGTATTGTTTATGCCTTTGAATTTTGTATTTTTTATTTAAATATACTCTGTATTACATTTATACGTTTATTAATTTATTATTGCCCTAAATCAATCACAAAAAATCCAAAATTTACCATGCGCATTTTGTGCAAAATAGTACACTAAATGATTTATTATATAATAATACATGGAGAATTACTTATAATACAATAATCTTATACCCATACAACAACAATAACCTACAGAGAAATAATATGTAGGTGGGTAAAGTTATATGTACTTATATGACAACATACAAACTTGGGGTGTTTAACACCCCAGAGTTTATGTTGTGTTAGCATTTACTAAGTGTGTCTCACTAGGGTTAAGCAAACCTTTGACTTTAAGGAAAATGAATCAGAACAACTTGTTGCTGCCAATATTTTTGAAGCAGTTATGAAGTGTGACTCAAACTTGGAAATTCGTACCGTTATATGGGAGGTGGTCAATGCAGATGACTAAATAGAGTGTACGTACGGCTTAGTCACAATGTCATTCAAGCTTGGTTATGTCTTTATTTTGTTAAAAACAAAAGAGGAAATCAGCCACAATCTAACATCCTCTTACAATTTATGAGGTTTCCTTTGTTGTATGAAGAGCGTCTTCCTCTGTCGACAGAGAAGAACTTGTTGGGTATGTGTAAATTCCTTGACGTGTGAAGTAACGTTCTGAGTGAACAGCTAAACTTATTCTTTATCTGATCATTTTTTTGTTTGTTATTGTTTCATATCTTACATATTTTTTATTTATTTTCAGTTTGGAAATTAATTAAATAAATACATTCTATGATTTCAGTTATACAGTTCATTATTTTTGCCATTGGAAAAGAAAATTTATAGTTTGTGGTATGAAACGCTATTTTACGATTTACTTTTAAAGGATATGCAATGCTCTTACATGGAAACTAACTCCGCCCGAACAGGTCATGAAGCTTGAACGGTACCGACCGGCCGCCGTGTCATCCTCAGCCCACAATCGTCACTGGATGCGGATATGAAGGGGCATGTGGTCAGTACACACCGCTCTCCCGGCCGTATGTCAGTTTACGAGAGCAGAGCCGCTACTTCACAGTCATTTAGCATCTCAGTTAGACTCAGAAGAGCTGACCTTACAAGGAGAGCTGCTTTGAAATTAAGATAGCTTTCTAAATATTGTAAAATATCCTGATTATATGTTGCTCTTCTGTAATACACACTGTATCACTTGATAATACCTAAAAAGACTTTTAAATCAGTAATACCAAAGGGAGACACACAGATAAACATGTGGTTTTGAAAGTAACCGTGGGACGACTCTGGCATTAGTCGCAACCGAGACTTGCTGTTTACTACTTCTCTAACTTAATACTGTATGCCAAATTTAACCTATAGAACCACCCTGTATTATTTGTAACACAATGTTCACGATTTTAAAAAGTGAGACAACAGTTCTACATACGAGAGATTACAAATCATGAAACTGTAAAATTCGCGACGCATTACAAACTACTGTCATTTGTAATGAAAGACCTTCCATCTAAATTGTAAGGCAACGTCCAGATGTTTATCCACCCCGAATGTAGAAATGCAAATAGGGAACTAACATGAGATCACTTTCCTCCATTCTGAAAACTGACGTTTCATCCAGTCCAGTGCTTGTTTCGGCAAATTATAAAAAAAAAAAAAAAAAAAAAAAAACTGAACACCATTTCCCGAAGAGACTACGATCAAAACGTTCTCAAATGATGGAAAATGGCGCTTGTTTGATTGGAAATAGTAAAATGTTAACACAAGGAGAAAATAAAACACTTAATGATGATTTTGAAGAATGTCGTGATAATTAAAATGGATACTAGCGATAGATACAGAAAATTATGTTTAGTTTATTGTAATTTATAACTTATAATCACCTGATTTCAAACAAGGTTGGATTCTAACAAGACACGAAGGTAAAACACACTCGACTCAAATAATTAACAAGAGTACGGTTACACATAAAATTTTATTAATAAAGTCACTGAATTTTGATTAAAATGTGGCACCAGTTGTGCCTTTCATTTTGTTTTAAAAACCATGAAAGTTTTCCGCCCCCAAGATCATTGCTCAGTGTTATCTACGTAGGAATGACCAACAAAACATACAACTGACTTAGCAAATGAATACGAATGTAGCAGTAGGCATCATCAACAACAAATTGATAAGTATTCAAAACATATCGTCCACACACCAAACTAAAGCAAGAAATAAAAAAATAATTTAGCTTGAACTCATCTTCTATTAAAGTAGATGCATGTTATGTAAACTGAATAACATTGCAAAACAACTTGACACTAAACATCATAGAAATACCATAATAAAGTCAGTATTATATGAAGTGGATCAAGGTCTAGGAAATCGATATATGTTACATGAACTTAAAAATCAGGTGTCCACCGAACGACTGTTGAGACCTGGCAGGAAGGGACATTTAAATATGAGAGATGGCCAATGGGCAGTTACGTAAGCAGGCAGAGCTATTACTAGAGTTGTGGAACCTGCATCAAAATGCTCAACATGCTAGAAAAAAAATTACAGTCAGCCGCGCGTGGTAGCTGCGCGGTCTTGGGCGCCTTGTCACGGTCCGCACGGCTTCCTCCATCGGAGGTTCGAGTCGTCCCTCGGATATGACTGTGTGTGTATGTTGTCCTTAGCGTAATTCGTTTAAGTTAGATTAAGTAGTGTGAACTCAGCAGTTTGGTCCCACAGAGCTCACCACAAATTAAAAAAAAAACTACAGTTACTGAAGTTGAGAAACCAAAAACTTCGAGCAACAATTAAAATCCCTGCTCCCATCACTACTACTAGAAATTTTTTCGATTAGTATGATAGAAATAACACCTGGAAGTATGAAAAAGAAGCACTACGTACTGCTGGTGATAAACTTTAATTTCCTAGCAACAGCGTTATAGATTTACAATGCCCGCGTCCTCTCATTTGGCGTCCACATACGTGCTTCAAGAATTTTTCATTACGCACAGCGCCAGCTATTCGCGAATTCTTGTGAACTTTTAGTCCTACAAATTAAATTCTGCTGTTCGTGACGGCTGAAATTTCATTCCTTTCCTTACTGACTAGAATATGAAATGAATTTTCTAACGACGCTATAGACTCTAGAGCTCGCTCTGTAATTCCTTCGAACAAATTAATTTTTAGAAAGAGAAATTATGTATGGAAATTTGAGATGTTGAAGCTTCTACCATGAAGGGTACTAACTTATGAAAACGTTTAGCGTCCAATTACTTTTTGTGTGTCTGTTCGCCACCACAGATAGTGGAGATGACTACGCAGACAACTTTGCATTACTATTTATGGGGCTAGAAAATCAAATCAGAAAGAGAGAAAGTGTCACATGGATAATAGGTAATTGAATTCATCACGATAAATAATGTATGCATATATCTGAAAATAAGTGAGTAGAAAATGTTCCATAGTAATAAACCCACAGCGCTTTGCTACCAAAAAAATAGACCGTATTTTAGAGACTGATTGGTAGTAGAAGGGCTGTGAAACAGAAATCTGCCATCCTGAAGCAGTAGTTAATTTTTATGTACACTGGCAAAGTAAGTTGACCTATTTGACAAAACAGTAGGTTCATATTACAGTGGAAAAGCTTTCAAATACCATTCTGGCGTTATTTAGTTACGTATTTCATCAATAAGTAAAGGCATGGGAAACGTTCGCTTATATATTGTTTTGTTTTGTTCATGACTTATTTCATAAGTTTCACGAGAGTTCTATTGGATGTTCTTGAATAAAATTCGAGTTGAATAGCATAGGGACCGTCAAAAATTTTTCTAGGAAATCGGAACACAATTGATGCGACCCCAAAATTGATCGTTTCCGACTAATTTTTAAAAGTAACACGATAGCGCTCTCTGGACTGCTACTACGTGCGTCTTACCCCGACAGCGTTTCGTTTTACAGTTCGCCCCTTACTCTCCTTATTATTCCCTTCCAGTGGGTTCTATTGGTTTCTTTACCCCAAAGCATATTTTCACACCTATTAAGACACACGTGTACCATGATTAGTTGAAATAACTTTTTCCTGCCGATCCGTAGTGCCTCCCTACCTCTTTGTGCATAAAGGTGCTAGGGATAGCGTTTTTAGAGAGGGTTTTCCTCTAGACCATCCACGGCCAAGAGCTCGGTGCTGGTTGTACATGCATGCCAGTCTCTCTCGCCTGAGGGAACACTACGTTGTTTTAGCGGAAAGAGAGGAAAGGCGGGTAAATAGTAGAAGCGCTGCATACACCATGAAGCATGTGGCTTCGTTTCCTACTTCGTATTTCTCAAAAACATAGGTCACAAACAAAGAAGTGTTAGTATTATTTAATTACTTTTGGTGCGCTGAAGACATAATAAAACTTACATCTGGAACAAACTGTTTAACAGGTTCTCCTCACTGAAGTTGCACACATAATCGAAAAATCATTTCATGCGCGTTGTTGATCAAAACACTAGTGTCTCGTTTGCAATCTCATTATGGAAACATGGACACACTTCCAGAGGAACACAACGCATAACTTCCGGACGGTTTCAAAACAAAATAACTTGCCTTTTAAACGGGGATTGTACTGCAGATCGAACGATTCCATCTGCGGAGGCGCGTGGGTGCTTTCAACTGAAATGACAGATGGTCTCGATAACAGGTTAAAACAGATGTACGATTGATAGTGTCATCAAATATCTACAACGCTTTTCTTGTAACTATTTCAGCGCCAGAATGAACTGTTAAAAAATTGCGTTTTTCTAAGCGCTGATGAACTTAGGGAAGCGAATGGCGTTACTTATCATTTGTCGACTCCAAAATGCGATTTTCTTTTCAAAAGTATCTACTTTCAACATGAAATAAAAAATAAGTTGATTCTCACCTGCCAGTGTCTTATTTAGAGCAGTCAACTCTATTTAAAATGCAGGGACTGAAATCCATTTCAAATATTTTAATTTTCATTCTTGCTCTCTTGTTTCCTTCAGAAAATTATCGACAGCGGGTCTTAACTCTAAAACTCGTTCGTTCGACTTAACCAACGAACTTTGCTGTAAAACATGAGGTCTCCATACTCTTCGTTCAGTTCCACCAAGAAACGTTACACCTGAGATGTAATAACGCGTTGAAAATTAATTATTCGCCCCACAAAGTCCATCAAGTGTTTCATTCCTGCATATTTGACACAAGATGATTCTTGATGTGCAGAACTATTAATCCCGTACAAATCGTCTATCGATAGTTTCATAACGTCGTCAAGTAAATCTCTGATTGCTTTCTGCACGATGCAGTAACTCTGTTTCTTAGGAAAATTGTGGTATCCGTCTATTATATAGTTACGTACTAGATATTAAGAGTTTTTATCGTTCTTCTCTGTAGTTCCTATTCATTATTGTAAGACTGCGAGGATACATCGCTAGACCGCCTCTTTTTTTGTAAACAGTCCTATTTCAGTGACCTCTTTTTGTAGAACGATGTAATATCCACGCCTATATTTTATTCAAAATAATATTCACGCCAGCATTGTATATAGAATGTGACTGAACTTTGATCATACTCTCGTGATACTGATAAAAGGGACATAATCATTAGTAAAGTAATAAATAATTATTGTCAACGACACAATTTAATATTTTGTAAAAAATTATATCTCAGACAACACGCATGTAAAATGAATGAAAATCTCAATCTTTTGTTACCTATGATTTTGTAGAAAAGTAATTTTTCTTGTTCGTGCTGTAGTACTGATAGGAAGTGACTGATGCAACACAGAGGTCAGTAAAAAAGTGTATGATATTTGAAAATTCAGATTAGGTGTTATTGAAATTAATGTTCTTTGTATGGGGTTTTATTTCATTGTAATTCTCGTCCTATATAAGTTAAGTTTTCCGCTGAGCTACCAAAGAGCGAAGCCATTAGTGCTACTTTTCTACGGCGCAGTTTATTTGTAAATAGTGAATATTAATGTGTCATGAAACATTGAGAAACATTTTCGAATGTTAATGCATATAGTGAAGGAGAAAATAAATAGTGTATACTATTTATTACGCGTAAAATACAGCCTGAAACAGACTCGAAAATTGATTGTCCTATGTTAGCCGCCATCTTAGTGAAATATTTCAGTGCCAGTTTTAAATAGATTCTCTAGACAGATTGAAATGTTTTTGATTATAATTGGAATAATAATTGTGTACTAGTGGCCGAGGACCCATTCTGAGTTAATAAATTCCAGTTACACTCTTGAACATATTGATCTTCTATGAATGCAAACAGCATCTTACGTGGTATAAATTCTTATCTGCTGATCACTGAAGAATGGTAATTTCGTAACAAATTTTAAGAAATATTTAGACAAGAAAATAAATTAGTGTTGTGTAAGTGTGTCAGTGTGTGACAATACTGTTCATTATGTTTAAACAAAAGGTTTGCTGCCTCGACATAACAGTAGCGTTAATTTTGATAAACAATCTGCAACTAGCAGTCTTTTAAACAACAGCACTGAAATTACTAAAAATAGTTACTCTTCTTTAGTTCAGATTACTTATCATACATTTAGTTTGCTGGTTAAAAATGATTGTTGTTGTTGTTGTGGTCTTCAGTCCTGAGACTGGTTTGATGCAGCTCTCCATGCTACTCTATCCTGTGCAAGCTTCTTCATCTCCCAGTACTTACTGCAACCCACATCCTTCTTAATCTGCTTAGAGTATTCATCCCTTGGTCTCCCTCTACGATTTTTACCCTCCACGCTGCCCTCCAATACTAAATTGGTGATCCCTTGATGCCTGAGAACATGTCCTACCAACCAATCCCTTCTTCTAGTCAAGTTGTGCCACAAACTTCTCTTCTCCCCAATCCTATTCAATACTCCTCATTAGTTATGTGATCTACCCATCTAATCTTCAGCATTCTTCTGTAGCACCACATTTCGAAAGCTTCTATTCTCTTCTTGTCTAAACTATTTATCGTCCATGTTTCACTTCCGTACATGGCTACACTCCATACAAGTACTTTCAGAAACGACTTCCTGACACTTAAATCTATACTCGATGTTAACAAATTTCTCTTCTTCAGAAACGCTTTCCTTGTCATTGCCAGTCTACATTTTATATCCTCTCTACTTCGACCATCATCAGTTATTTTGCTCCCCAAATAGCAAAACTCATTTACTACCATAAGTGTCTCATTTCCTAATCTAATTCCCTCAGCATCACCCGACTTAATTCGACTGTATTCCATTATCCTCGTCTTGCTTTTGTTGATGTTCATCTCATATCCTCCCTTGAAGACACTATCCATTCCGTTCAACTGCTCTTCCAAGTCCTTTGCTGTCTCTGACAGAATTACAATGTCATCGGCGAATCTCAACGTTTTTATTTCTTCTCCATGGATTTCAATTCCTACTCCGAATTTTTCTTTTGTTTCCTTCACTGCTTGATCAATATATAGAGATTGAATAACATCAGGTAGAGGCTACAACCCTGCCTCAATCCCTTCCCAACCGCTGCTTCTCTTTCATGCCCTTCGACAATTATAACTGCCATCTGGTTTCTGTACAAATTGGAAATAGCCTTTCGCTCCTTGTATTTTACCCCTGCCACCTTTAGAATTTGAAAGAGAGTATTCCAGTCAACATTGTCAAAAGCTTTCTCTAAGTCCACATATGCTAGAAATGTAGGTTTGCCGTTCCTTAATCTATTTTGTAAGATAAGTCGTAGGGTCAGTATTGCCTCACGTGTTCCAATATTTTTACGGAATTTAATCTTCCCCGAGGTCGTCTTCTACTAGTTTTTCCAATTGTCTGTAAAGAATTCGCGTTAGTATTTTGCAGCAGTGACTTATTAAACTGATAGTTCGGTAATTTTCACATCTGTCAACACCTGTTTTCTTGTAATATTCCTGAAATTGTACAACACAACACACGAAATTACACCACACGCAACAACGAACAAACAGCGAACGATAAACAGCGCTTAAACCATTATTCTGACAAACTGAAGAAACTTGTCCGAACCAAAATAAGCTGCACCCAACGCTGGGGGAAGTGTCGGGTTGCGTTGCTAAATACATTGTCCCACTATACCAAGAAGAACTGAGCAAAATCGAGCCGTACCGAATAGTTGCGAGACAGGCCAAGCCTCTGGCCGCTCGTAGGCAGGACCAGTCAAGTTTTTCCAGTCGTGACCGACCCTACTCTAGGCAGTAAATCGTAAGTATGGTTAAAACTGCTGTAATCAGTCCAAAATAATGCGTCCTTTTACAGGTCACATTCTTCTGAGTGCAATCCATATTCTCATTTCCTCTCCTACGGACGCTAGATTTATGTGAAACTGACATTCGGTTTTTCAGATAGGAAGTGATGTACATACCAACTTTGGTTGAAGTTGGTGCAGCCAGCCATGAGCTGCCAGGTACCATCACTTCTACACAGACACATTTTATGCAAATTTAATTTTGTTGCAGTTGCCAAAACTGGACCGACTTATTCCTTTCCGTAGTCGAGATTACTTGAAGTGGCGGTTACGTGAAAGCCTGTGGAGTCATGAGGATAGTTACAAGACAAGTCGGTTTTTTCTTTCAACTTCCATTACGTATTAAAGGTCCAGGAGAAACAAAATCAACGCTAATACGTTTCAAGAAAGTCAACAAGTAACTCCTAAATTTGTTCACAGCAAGATGTTGACATTACTGCGTCTTATCTGTGCACACACCAGGCAAGACATGATAGTAGAATCGGCTAAGAATAACCAAGTGTGCATACTATAGACATATTTCAATAAGAATCCAGGAAGGAAATGGACATGGAAAAAACCAAACAAGAAAAAAATGAGATTTCCTACATGCTATCAAAGTAAAATCGAAATGTTCCGATTCTATCGATCTAAAACCAATTCAAGAATTATAGTGAGCAGGGGCTACTAAGGTGCAAATTAAACTCCAGACTAAATTAGAATAAGTATACATTTTAACCAGAAATTATATTTCACTGAGTCATAAAACTTAAGTGTTAAAGACACACAATATTAGTAAAAATTAACAAACCGGTTGAATGCTGTAGAGACTGAGTAGACTGCATTTTTAAACATGAGAAGTGATATTTTCAGAAATGTTATGCTAGAAAGAGATACATATGTTGCAACAGTGAAGACAAATAAAACAAAATTTAAGGCCACATGAGAGGTGAAGGAGAGAAAATAATTAAAAGTAAGTAACGATGGAAATTACATAGAATTAAGTAATCTAGACGAAACTAACCAAAGAGGTATACGAGAATATGCCACAGAAAATAAACAAAACATTACAGGTGAGGAAAACGAGATTAACAGACTTCTGAAAGACATACCTATGCTCCATAGACACTTCCCATGAGTCAAATGTCAGCCCTATTATAACAAATCGAGAGACCATGTTAAAGAAGTTTGACGATTTCTTAAAAATATCTGACAGCGGACATAGGAGAACGAACTCTCATAAAATGTAGATGAGAACGCGTATCAGAAATTCTAACAAAAGAACTCGGAAAAGTAATTTGGCTCATGAGAACAGCCCCTTGAAATGCTGGAATAAAAGAGAGATTATAAAAGCTACGCGAGTGTCGCTAACAACAAAATTTCCTCAGTTATTCACAGAATATTTGTCTAGAGGGACAATACTTTGCATTTGGAACAACGCTGTGATTATCATAAGAAAGAGACCAAGAAAGATATGAAGAATGATAGGTCCATTAATCTTTGGTCAGTGTTATACAACATAAATTCTTCATAATGGGCTTCATGGAGAAGATCAGTGATTACAGCACAACTGACCACCCAATGGTTGTCAACGAAGTTATAAGAAAACAGTAAAAGTTAAAAATTTTTAGTTTTTATAGACGATTTGAAATGGTGTACTCTATCATAACAAAATTTGTGGTTGCATCCCTTGAGAACCAAGGAATCTACCTACATCAGTTTGTTGAAGAATATTAACAACAGTGCTATAGCTTTTATTCGACTGCATCAAGAGAGCGCAAAATTTAAAACTGGGGAAAGAGATAGGGACGGGGACTCAATTTCTTTGAAAAAGATCTTCATACCACTAATCTGGAGTGAAGACGGAATACGTACAAACAAATCTTATCTGATTCAAATGGTTCAAATGGCTCTGAGCACTATGGGACTCAACATCTGTGGTCATAAGTCCCCTAGAACTTAGAACTACTTAAACCTAACTAACCTAAGGACATCACACACATCCATGCCCGAGGCAGGATTCGAACCTGCGACCGTAGCGGTCACGCGGTTCCAGACTGAAGCGCCTTTAACCGCACGGCCACACCGGCCGGCAAATCTTATCTGAAGCACCTCCGATTTGCCAAGAACTTTGTTTTGTTTCATTTAAATCCAGAAATACTTCAACAACGGTTGGAGGGGTTGAATGAGAGCAGGCCTTTAGTTCAACTACACTGAGACGAAAGTATAGTAAAATCATTACATCGATAGAAAAGCAGTAAACATCATTGGTGAAGTTTGAGAAACATGGATGGATACTTAAAGACATTAACATCAGAATAGAAATTGTTCGAAGGTGGGAACTAAATACTAAATTTAAAAGTAAATTCGTAATATGCCTTAAATGGAAAATCTACAGAAATATATTGTAGTTTTTCCAATCTGCCGACATGCAACAGATAAAAAAATTAATTATTACCAGCATTGTCAAGACTCATGGTGGACACAAATAGAAAAACAAAGAAACTGACAAGAGGAAAGACCGACAAGAGGAAAGACGTGACTTGAGTACGTGCTACTGACTTAAATATCTGAAATGGTGATGGGGCACACATACAGAGTTGAAAAGATGGAAGATGAACGAAGAAGACTCTGTGTTGGACTCATCACGATGAAAAACGACCTGGGAGACGTCCCAGTACAAGATGGAATGATGACAGAAACAAGCAGGAGAGACTTGGATACGAAAAGCTGATGATTATAAAGCATGGAGAAGGGTTATGTGCAGTAATGGATCATAAATGACTTGCTATATTGTTGGTAACATGTGAACGTTAGTTAGATGTTTGTAGCTATCACAATAACCCTTGCTTAAGAAAGACGAGATAATGTACCAAAGGACAAGAAAAGCCTTCCAGAATGGTTAACGACTATTTACGTTATTGCAGCTAGTTTCATAGTACAGAGACACGTAATTTAGCGGGAACAGTGTAGCTGCCTCGTGACGCGTCGTGTTAATTTGGTTAACGAGACGGGCGCTAGGCGTAATAGGCGGCTCGGCGTGCTTTGTTGCCCGGATCATGCTGAGCGCAGCCGTGAGCCTACTGCCACGTTCACAAAGTGCAGCATTGTCTCTCCCCCCCTCACCTTCCCCCCCCCCTCTCTCTCTCTCTCTCTCTCTCTCTCTCCCTCCCCAGTAGCATCAGCTACAGAACGGCAAACGGCGGCTTTCATTTAATCCACGGCTGCGTCCCGATGCATGGCATACCGGCACCACACGGTTATTAGTAGAGCAAGCGATGCGGTGACATTCGGTGGACGCGCGAGCTGTTGAACGCGTTCTTTGTGCTCGGCTCGGCGAACGCTGGCAGGTAGGTGGTACCGTGGGACGAGACTACAGGCTACGCAATCTGCGTCGCGTAGTTGTCGCGCATTTGGGAAACGGCCGGCCATAAAGGTGAGCTGTAGGCGGCGACATCGGCAGTGTCTGCTGCGGCGTGTTAGCTGTCGCCGTTCACGGCTTTGTTTCCGTGCTGAGAGTTACCAAACGGCTACGCCAAATACCTCCTGCCTACAAGAGTAGAATGTTAAATACCTGGTGTCTCTTAAGCTTTAAGTACAAGTGACGAGATATGTCAAGAAAAGAATCTCTTCGATGCATTATTCAACATTACGTACCACACACGGACGCCTCCCTTTCTTATGTCTTGCCAAACAATGTTTCCACAGTTTGCTACATGGTTGCGGATTAAAACGGTGATTCCGGACGTATAGAATGAATTTCTTTTATTTCCGACAATGCTCACAAAAGTTTTGGCCCTTATACTATCGGTTTCGGTTAGAAATGACCATCTTCAGATCTGCAGAAAAATGATCCCAAGAACGTCTGAAAATCATATATTATCACTTAACCATTCCCTTTTAACAGTTTTAAATTGAAGTTTATTCGTGCTTTTAACTAATACATTTTATCACTGTAATAACATACATTTGGCAAGCCCTATAGAGATTTTACACATTGTTCTCTTCACTTACTGCATACTGTCCCATTTTTATAATTGACGAACATGTTTATACCTATAGCAGCGACATCTAACGCGCTTATGGCACAAATATATGTTGTAGCTACTGTATTGCAGCTTGTTATGTCCAGTAGCAACAGGCAGTATGACTCTGCTAGAACTGTCACCTAATTTACTCATACTACCAAGATGCAGTGCTGATTTTGTGTATACTTTGGGACGATACCACTATGACTGTACTATTTTAAGGTGTGCTATAAAACAGGCATGCCCCGTCAAACTTCAAGCACATGTTTTCACATCCACGAAAGTAATAACTTTTTGTTATGATGTATTTTACTGTCCTAAGACGTAATCTGTTCACTAGTTATATTCCTTTTCCCATGTTTTGAAGCAGATCTGAAGATGGTCATTTCTGACCGAAACCGGTAATCTAAGGACCAAAACTTTTATGATCGTTGGTGGAAATAAAAGAAGTTCATTTAAAAAATAAAGAGTTTTTACTGTTTGCGTGCGAAGTCTCTCAAAAACTACTGCGGATACTGTCCAGTTTTCGAACACTATTTAAGTCCCAGGTTTTGGGTCCATCTTATCACTGAAGGCAGAGTATGATTCATATTGACGATTGCAGTATTAATTTCTTCAGTTCTAGCACTTGAGAACTATGTTAGTGGCAAGAAACAATCAACGCCTTCTCTCCGCGATAGCAATGGAGATACTATCGTAGACAGTGCTGCCAAAGCAGAGTTACTAAACACAGCCTTCCGAAATGCCTTCACAAAAGAAGACGAAGTAAATATTTCAGAATTCGAATCAAGAACAGTTTCCAACATGAGTAACGTAGAAGTAAATATCCTGCGAGTAGTGAAGCAACTTAAATCACTTAATAAAAGCAAGTTTTCTGGTCCAGACTGTATACCAATTACGTTCCTTTGAGAGTATGCTTATGTATTAGCTCCATACTTGACAATCATATACAACCGTTCGCTCGACGAAAGATCCGTACCCAAAGACTGGAAAGTTGCACAGGTCACACCAATATTCAAGAAAGGTAGTAGGAGTAATCCACTAAATTACAGGTCCATGTCGTTAATGTCGATATGCAGCAGGCCTCTGGAACATATATTTGGTTCGAACATTATGAATTACCTCGAAGAAAACGGTATATGGACACACAGTCAACATGCGTTAGAAAACATCGCTCTTGTGAAACACAACTAGCTTGTTATTCGCCTGTAGTGTTGAGTACTACTGACAATGGATTTCAGATCGATTCCGTATTACTGGATTTCCATAAGGCTTTTGACACTGTACCACACAAGCGGCTTCTAGTGAGATTGCGTGCTTATGGAATATCGTCTCAGTTCTGTGACTGGATTAGTGACTTCCTGTTACAGAGATCACAGTTCGTAGTAATTGACGGAAAGTCATCGAGTAAAACACATGTACTTTCTGGCGTTCCCTGAGGTACTGTTATAGGACTTTTGCTGTTCCTTTTCTATATAAACGATTAGGGAGACAATCTGAGCAGCCGTCATAGTTTATTTACCGATGACGCTGTCGTTTGTCGACTAATAAAGTCACCAGAAGATCAAAAGAAATTGCAAAACGATTCAGAAAAGATATCTGAATGGTGCGAATATTGGCAGTTGACTCTAAATAACGAAAAGTGTGAGGTCATCCACGTCAGTGCTAAAAGGAATCCGTTGAACTTCGGTTACACGATAGATCAGTCAAATATAAAGGCCCTAAATTCAGCTGGATACCTTTTAATTACAATTACGAACAACTTAAATAGGAAGGAACACATATAAATTGTTGGGGGAAGGCTAACCAAAGACTGCGTTTTATTGACAGGGCACTTAGAAAATGTAACAGATCTACTGAGGAGGCTGCCCACACTACGGTCGTCCGCCCTTCTTAGAATACTGCTGCGCCACGTGGAATCCTTACCACATAGGACTGACGGAGTACATCGAAAAAGTTCAAGGAAGGGCAGCACCTTTTGTACTATCGCGAAATATGGGAAAGAGTGTCACTGAAATAATACATTATTTGGGCTGGACATCAGTAACAGAATGGCGTTTTTCGTTGCGACGGAATCTTCTCACTAAATTCCAATCACCAACTTTCTCCTCCGAATGCGAAAATATTTTGTTGTCACCGGCTTCCATAGGGAGAAATGATCACCATGATAAAATAAAGGAAATCAGAGCTCATACTGAAAGATAAGTGTTCGTTCTTTCAGAGCGCTATACTAGACTGGAATAATAGAGAATTGTGAAGGTGGTTCGATGAACCCTCTGCCAGGCACTTAAATTTGATTTGCATGGTATGCACGTAGATGTAGAAATCTGAAGATCGTCAGCATACAAATGATAATTGCAAGAGGACGAAACCGATCTATGAATTATGACATTTTTGGATAATGAAAATCTGCTCTACAAAAATCAACATGGAATGCTCAAACACAGATCGCGTGGAACTCAGCTCTCCCTGCTCCTCCACGTGCCCCATAGCGCGCTAGGCAGCTGCACTCAGGTTGATGCGGAGTTTCTTGACTTCAGGAAGGCATTTAATAACGGAATGTAGTGCCATTTAGTGGAAAAAAAAGGATCTTATCGGCTGTCGAACCAGAGTTATTACTAGATTCAAGATTTATTTGCCGACGGAGCTCCACACGTCACTCTTAACGGTACAAAATCGCCAGAAGTAAAATCAATTATCCGAGTGTCCCAAGGAAGTGCAAGGACCGTTACTGTTCACAAAGTGTATTAAGTGAGCTAACGGAAAACGTCGGTAGCTCTTTACGATTATTTGCAGACGATGCAATTGACTACAACGAAGTAGCAACATCAAAAGACAGTATCGATTTGCAGAATGGCCTCAAGATGATTGCTGGATAGTACGGCTCTGGTAATAGATCCTGAAAGTAAATAAATGTAACAAATCATGCGTACACAGGAAAAGAAAGCCACTACTGTACAACTACACTGTTGTTGTTGTTGTTGTTGTTGTTGTTGTTGTGGTCTTCAGTCCTGAGACTGGTTTGATGCAGCTCTCCATGCTACTCTATCCTGTGCAAGCTTTTTCATCTCCCAGTACCTACTGCAACCTACATCCTACTGAATCTGCTTAGTGTATTCATCTCTTGGTCTCCCTCTACGATTTTTACCCTCCACGCTGACCTCCAATACTAAATTGGTGATCCCTTGATGCCTCAGAACATGTCCTACCAACCGATCCCTTCTTCTGGTCAAGTTGTGTAACAAACTTCTCTTCTCCCCAATCCTATCCAATACTTCCTCATTAGTTATGTGATCTACCCATCTAATCTTCAGCATTCTTCTGTAGCACCACATTTCGAAAGCTTCTATACTCTTCTTGTCCAAACTGTTTATCGTCCATGTTTCACTTCCATACATGGCTACACTCCATACGAATACTTTCAGAAATGACTTCCTGACACTTAAATCAATACTGGATGTTAACAAATTTCTCTTCTTCAGAAACGCTTTCCTTGCCATTGCCAGCCTACATTTTATATCCTCTCTACTTCGACCATCATCAGTTATTTTGCTCCCAAATAGCAAAACTCCTTTACTACTTTAAGTGCTTCATTTCCTAATCTACACTATCGATAAGAAACTGCTTCTACTATAAAATATCTAGGAATAACAACCCAGGGCGAACTTAAGTGGAATTACCATGTAAAACAAATAATAGGAAAATCAAATGCTATAATGAAAATCATAGGAAGAAAAGAAAATGAAAATCCACGAAGGAAGTGACATATAAGTTGCTAGTTCGACGGATTCTTGCGCAATGTTCATCAATATGGGATCCTTACCGGGTGGGACTAACAGAAGGAATAGCGAAGATCCAAACAAAAACTGTGCGTTTCGTCAAGGAATTGTTTATTCGGCGCAAGAGCGTTACGGAGCTGCTCAACAAACACCACTGGCAGACGCTGAAAGAGAGGCGTTGTGGATTGTGGAAAGATTCACTATTGAAATCCCCAGAGAGCGCATTCCGGCAAGAGTCGGACAACGTATTGCTTCCTCCCACATACATCTCGCGTAGTGATCGCGACGAGGAAAGTCTAGAAATTAGAGCCAATACAGAGGCTCACCGACAATCATTCTCCCCACGCGCCATTCGCGAGTGAAACAGGGTAGCGGTGATCAGTTAGTGGTACGAGAGGTACCCTCCGGCACACGCCATGCGTTGGTATGCGGAGCATGATGTAGGTGCAGGCGTACACAAGAAATCATTGACATAGAAGAAAAACAGTAGTGGGTCCAGGAACGATTCTTGCGGCACTTCTGTGGAAATATGCTTCCAGGACGACTTTTCATTCACACAGGCAAGATTGCTATGTGATTTTTGAAAAGATTTCAAAATACTTCAGTGTGATATCTGAAAATTTTAGCTGTCACATGTTTCTGAGCAATATGCCAAAGCTGAATGTATGAAATTCTTTGTTGCGGTCTTGTAGCGTTGATAATGTGTCCTCGTGGTTGTCAATGGCATATTTCAGGTCATTACTTTCATTAATACGAAGTTTCTGCTCTGGTGTTCACGAAAGCCGGGCTACATTTGTCCTGTAAGTTGAATTTGCGTTAGTGTTCAGTAATTTGGTGGTGGACAACATATTCCAGGACACTGGGAACAACGCATAAGATGCAGGTTAAAGCACACGTGTGGTTATAACGCGTTCTGGAAACTGGTACTCCAGCGTGCTACCGTCTTTAAGAATGATGTTTGACGATTCCACTATACCTGAAACAATAGGTGGTATGATAAACAAAAATTTTAGAACGTTCATAGTTTCCGGTTTCATTTAGAAATTAGTGCTTAATCCCTTTAGCACTGTAGCGTTGTTTGAAGTTTGTTACATAGAAGTATCACAAAAGGAAAGAGAATAAGGAATCATCAATGAGGTACTTACAAGGAACTCACTGTATGACGTTACTTATAAAGAAAAACAGAAGGCAGAACAGACATCTACTGCTATGACAGCATTGAAAAATTTTGAACGTAAGTTTATATTTCCATATTTGGGACAGTGATTTAATAAGTCGCAGGTACATGAGATTAGTCAACGCGGAATCTTTTGCCACTATATTAGAATTCTCAATAGCATATCGCCAAGAAATTATATTCAACAAGAATTTTTCAATTTTCAAACACCGAAAATTATTTGCCACTGAAATGATCAAATTACGACAATTTGGTCTTCATCAGCATAACAGGTAACAAAATTATGTGGCAAAAAAGAAACAACGTAAGTTCTCAGAAGAATTATTTCCTAGTATAGAAATGATTTATTACTTTTAACTCTGCTACGATGGCTAAATAACGAAAGCAACAATAAACTGTAGGCGAACAAAATCGTAACGACATATAGCGCACTAAGCAACTAGAATTATGGAATTTGTGACTTGGAAATTCGTACTGATTCTGATCGAAGAGTCAAAACGCAGTTTAAACAGAAAAATGCAATCCAGTGATTGGTAACGCTAGACATGAAACGAGACATTTTACTGCTGACTTGGAATGCGTCACGATAACACAAAGAGCGTATTTAAGGACACAATGTATATCCTTAATCGTGCAACGATAAGTTTTTTATTTATCTGTGGAATCGTAGAGGTATACCAGTCATACCTGAAAAGAACAATGGGACATTCACAGCTGTTTAAAATATGAGCATAATCTTTACTTCTAAAGACCAATAAGTGAAATTCAATATCAATATACCACTAAAACGAATAACGGAAAAATGCAGCTTCTTTGAATACCCGCAATTTGCTGCGTCAAAGCGCAAGTTCTCTTCTTTGGTTTCGCCCAAGTTCGTTAAATTTGAACGGTCGAGAAGCACAATTAACCCGCCACGTTTTGTTATGCGAGACCAATTAACAAGCGGCTTTGGGAAATCGGTTCTCTCGGGCAGCGTGAAACGCAGGTGCGATAAGCAATTCTAAATCCCGAGGTAGCTTTAGACAAGGCAACCGACAGCATCAAATGTGACAAAAGACTCGTGAGGGTGAAAGAGAACAACGGTAAACTGTTGTTTGTACAAAAAGATGCAGCTGACTAAAATCTCCCGTAAGCAGTTGAGTTTCATATGCCAAGAACAGAAAATGCGTCCGTCTTCATGGATTTTATGCAATACTGCTAGCCGCGGCATATCGGTAGTTTTGTTATTAATTTATAAGTATCTAATGTAGTGGTGTAGATATGTATGTCTATGTGAATGAATGTTTGTAGTTTTGATATACAGGTACACAATTATTCTGTTCTTATTTTTATTAATTTTTCATCGTATGATGAATCTTATTTAAGAAATACTAAAAACCATAAAAAATTTCTTACTTGACAGTTATTTATTGCGATATTTTAACCAGTTGTATACACCACTTTTTTGGTCTTGCCTACTTTTTCAAGATCGAACAGATTTTGTGGGCTGAGAATAAGTGAACATACTACAGAATTTACACTGGAAAGTTTGAGATTCGCTCTTGGGTTTTCTGTATGGTCATTCCAAAAGAACAACGTGGTCTTGGGCACCCTGCCACGGTTCGCGCGGCTCCCTCCGTCGGAGGTTGAAGTCCTCTCTAGGGCATGGGTATATGTGTGTGTGTGTGTGTGTGTGTGTGTGTGTGTGTGTGTGTGTGTGTGTGTTTTGTCCTTAGCGTAAATTAGTTTAAGTTACATTAAGTGTATAAAAACAGGGACCGATAACTCAAGCAGTTTGGTCCCGTAGTAACTTACCACAAATTTCCCAATTCGAAAAGTATTTCAATCTTTTAAATTGAAAAGGCAAATCCATCGGTTTGGTTGGGATTCGTGGAACTGTATTTAGGTGATCCACTAATTGCAATAACAAGAACAATATTTTGGTCCAAATGGTGTAATTTGTAAGAGTGTAACCGCTACACAATCTGGTCACATAAGGATTTCTCATTAAGAAGACCGGAACGCCAATCTCAGCTTAAGAGAAGACCTTTTTGACAATTCCAAAAGAGTTAAGAAACTTAGGACGTCAGGAGGAGACTCGTTCGGTGTCCATGATACACTGAAGCGTCAAAGAAAATGTTATCGGCATGCGTATTCAAATACAGAGATATGTAAACAGGCAGAATACGGCGCTGCGGTTGGCAATGCCTATATGAGAAAACGAGAGTCGCAGTCGTTAGATCGGTTACTGCTGCTACAGTGACAGGTTATCAAGATTTAAGTGAGTTTGAAATGGTGTTGTAGTTCCCACACGAGCGATTGTACACAGCATCTCCGAGGCAGCGATAAATTGGGGATTTTCCCGTACGACCATTTCAAGAGTGCACCGTGAATATTAGGAATCCGGTAAAACATCAAATCTCAGACATCACTGCGGTCGCAAAAAGATCCTGCAAGAACGGCACAAACGACGACTGAAGAGCATCGTTCAACGTGACAGAAGTGCAACCCTTCCGCAGATTTCTGCAGATTTCAGAGCTGGCCCATCAACAAGTGTCAGCGTGCAAATCATTCAACGCAACATCATCGATAAGGGCTTTCGGAACCGAACGTCCAATCGTGTATCCTTGATGACAGCAGGACAAGGCTATACGTCTCGCCTGGGGTCCGTCAACACCGACATTAGGCTGTTGATGACTTTAAACATGTTGTGTGGTCTGATGGGTTTCGTTTCAAACATCGAGCGGATGGACATGTACGGGTGTGCAATTGACTTCATGAATCCATGGACCCTGCATGTATCAGCAGGGAGTCTGTTCAACTTGATGGAGGCTCTAATTGTGTGGGGCGTGTACAATTGGAGTGATATAGGAACCCTGATACATCTAGTTACGACTGTGACAGGTGACACATACCTAAGCATCCTGTCTGATCACCGGCATCCATTCACGCCCATTGCGCATTCTGACGAAATTGGGCAATTCCAGCAGGACAATGCGACATCTCACACTTCCAAAATTGCTACATAGTGCTTCCAGAAACAATCTTTTGAGTTTAAACATTTCCGCTGGCCACCAAACTCCCCACCCATGAACGTTATTGAGCATATCAGGGATGCCTTGCAATGCGCTGTTCAGAAGTGATCTCTACCCAGTTCTACTCTTACAGATTTCTGGACAGCCTTGCAGGATTCATGGTGTTAGTTCCCTCCAGCACTACTTCAGACGTTAGTCGAGTCCATGCAACGTCGTGTTGCGACACTTTTGCGTTTTCGTTGTGGTCCCACACGATACTAGTTAGGTGTATCAGTTTATTTAACTCTTCAGTGTATTATTGATAGAGAGATACTTTACAACATCTCCTTCTACTTGAGGCGTATTTCCTTTTTTCATTTATCTATCCCACAAATTTATTATTGCTCAAAAAAACTGTCCTTTCATACAACCATTCCTTATGTTCGATGTTTGCTTGCATTTTAGGATAAACTTTGGCCAACAACTGTTCTGTACTGTGAACAACATTACACAATTCACAATAAACGCAATCATGCCGTTGGAATCTGTATCTTTGCTAATTTTAGAAGAGCATATGCATAATGCCCGGATTCTGTGTCATTGCGCAGTTGCAGGCGCATATTTATTCTTAAACTAAATATTTTGACATGTTCCGTAACGTTAATTCCTTTAAACATGTGTTTACTTTATCTGCCGGTGTGGCTTTATTAAGGGCAGAGTACGTATAAAATAGCCAGCCAATAATCCCACTATCTGTCCTAGGGCAGTTTGGTTGCTTTTAATATCTGGCTTGGTACGGTATAATAGTTCCTTTTCTGTTTTACAGGACACCAACAGCTCATACTGTTGCAACATCCTTCCACGATTGCTATATTTAGTGGTGTTACAAATACGCGTTTCCTCGTGAGCTAAACTCAGCTGCAGATTAAGAATTGAGTGTACCGTTCGCCCATCATCGAGAAGCGCGGCAACTTTTCAAGAGGAGGCCACTGCAATGGCGTCACTTTTCCGAATTTCTTTTCAGTTCCTCACGGAGCACCTAAACACATTGAACCACCTTCATCACTCTCGATTTAGTGCATAACGTTGTTGAAATCTGTTGCTGGTACTGGATTCATTTGCGGAAAGGCACCGGAAAGTGACGGAATCTACCCAGAATTTCTTCTGGATAGTGGGAACTACGCAAAATGTGGCTGGTGGATTTCTTCTCTGACCTTATGATATCCAGTTCCACAAAAAGTAAGTAATCAAAAATCATAGCAATACTCAAGTCCAGCAAGGCATCACACCAGCCAAATAACTATTATTGAGCACTATATATAAGTTCCTTGAAAGAATTCAGTACAGTCGGTCTGGTCCAATAATCTTTCAGAACGTCGCTCTTTAACAAGCTGGATTCCGTCCAAGACGGAGCTGCACTGATCAAGTCTTATCTTTAACAACATTTATGGAAACAGGGTACCATTTGAGACAGGAAACATCAGTTGCTTTCGACGATCTAAATGCAGCATATAACACAGTTTGGTGAGATGGACTTCTTTATAAATTATTACAACTTGTCCCATGCAAACGGCTAACAAAACTAATTGACAACATGTTAAATGGAAGACTATTTACTGTAACTACAGAAACAGACACTAACTGCCCAAAAGTATTGAATAATGGCTTAACACAGGGATCTGTTCTCGCTCCTGTTTAGTCTATATATTTCCGATATCCATCCAACACAGTCCAGAAAATTTGGCTATGCAGAAGACAGAGCAATAGCTACCCAACACAAAACGTTCTAAAGAACTGAAGAAATCCTAACTTATGATCTACATATCTTTAGCCACTATCCGGATCCCGCTCCAGCTACTGCCGGGTCTGGGTGCTGACGAGTCCTCTCCATTTGGCTCGGTCCTACCACCACTTTTCTTCCTCCACTTGCTGCCAAGTCACACCTCTCCTTTCCACAGATATTCTCACGCCCATTTTCCACCGTGTTCTTCGGCGCCCTCTAGGTCTTTTTTCATCCATCTTTAGTTCTTCCGTAATTTTGGGGAGTCTCTGCCCATGTATCCTCATAACATGCCAATACCATCTTAATCCCTTTTTTTTCAATTTTTTCTCACATACTTCTTGTTTAAGGTCCTTTCTAATCTCTACATTCCTTACTCTGTCCATTCTTGTTTTCTACTTTAACTGTTCTGAGAAATTTCATTTCTCCTGCTTTCAGCCTGCTCCAGTCCCTTTCTGTCATTGTCCATGTTTCTCCACCATAGGTGACAATAGGGAAGTATTAATTCTTATACATAAGGAGTTTTGCTTTTTCTGAAATTACCTTATTCCAAATCAGGTGTTTTATTGTTTGGTAGAAATTGCCTCCCTTCTGTAACATCATATTAATTTCGATGGTTATTCTTCCATCCCTAGATATTTCACTCCCTAAATACGTGAAACTTCCTACCACTTTGAGGGGTTCTCCATTCAAGGTAATATTTCTGTTGATCCCTCTCTCTCTTCCAAATACTATTACTTCACTCTTATCTTTATTTATTTTTAATGCATAGCTTTTCTTTATTTCCTTCCACGCATCAAATTGTAACTGAACATCTGCCTCTTTATCACCCCCTGTTATCATATCATCTGCAAATATCATCTTTTTGTCTTTTTCTTTTGCTATATCTTTAACTGCCCTATTCATTCCCTCCATCACAACATTAAAAAGTGCAGGAGATAGAATACTTCTTTGCTTAAGCCCTTAGTTTATTTCGAAGTATTCAGAGTTCTCCAATGGTGTTCTAATTGTACAGTTGTGTCCTCTGTACATTGTCTTTATTGCAGTAATGTAACCATCTTCTGTATCTATCTTCATCATTTCTTCTCGGAGTCTTTCCATGTTAACTGAGTGAAAAGCCACTATTTCCGCAAATGGAGATTACAACCAAACTCAAAATGGTAGTTTTATGTTTTCATCTGTTCCATAGATAGCAACACTGGGCCTTCAAGGTCTGTTTTAAGTAGACAAACTTCATAATAAAATGCACCCAAAATACCTTGGGATCGTATTAGATAGGCCACTTTCTCGTAAGAAACACTTGACACGAACGTCTGCTAAGCTCAAAACCAGAAACAACATTCTCCAGAAACTCTGTGTCTCTCGTTGTAGACCGTCAGCAGACACAAGCCAGGTATCAGTACTCGGTTTGGTATACTCTGCAGCAGAGTGCTGAACACCTCTCTGGCTTAATAGTCCACAGACGTACAACTTAACGAGGCCATGCCCGTTGTTAATGGGTCAATGCGATCTACTCCCACATACTGGGTAGCTATCTTGTGCCACATTCCACATTAGTACGTGAAGATTGCTAATAACATCGACCTTCTAATTCTGGACGACATATTCCTTGCGGAGCGAAAAAGACTAAGATCAAGACATCCCACTCTCATCACAGCCAGGACTGTCATGCAAACTGAATTCAATCCCATCGATGAATGTAAATGCTGCTGACATCAAAACTGTCCCCCCAATGCCTGAAGTTGCTTTGTATCCAGATGAAACCCCTTATATTTGACCAGCCTCGGGCAATTTGGGCTATCCTGAACCGCATCGCATCCGAACGGGCCATGGAAGATGTGTAGACACACTCTACAAATGGGGCAAATTTTCATCACCATCCTCTGACTGCGGTGCGGAATGACAGACAGATGCTCATGTTGTATCGACATGTACCGCACGTGCCTACAAGGGTTCTTTCAAAGATTTCCTCACAGCGACGAGTGATGTTATAAAATACATGGAAGTCCTTGGTATCCATCCATAGCTGTCATTATTTGAGTTATTTTATGCTGGAGAGCTGTACTTAAATGTTGAAGTCTAGTAGTTTCGTGATCTTTGTATATGTATTTCTATACGATGAATAAATAATAATTAATTTGAATTGCTTTTGGAATGACACTACCAAATTCCAAAGTTCTTGTTACTCTACTCAATCTGAAGTCAGATAACTCTTATCCACTTATTATTTCGAGACCTTCCAACTTCGTGAGAGCATTGTTATAAATAAAATCATTGTATACAGCAGTAAGGGATTTAAATCTGTGCAATATAACCTCCGTCATGTAATTTTTGCTGTCGATTTGAAAGCCTACAGATTGATAGTAATACGGCAAAACTCTCAATTTGGTCGCTGATCTGTATTGCACGGCCTCCTCCACTATTACATCCCAATGATTATCAGTTTCTAATAACCCTTTTGCCTCTGCACCTACCTGAATGTTAATAATTTCTGACTACTGCGTTTTTTTAAATCTGTCATAGAAGTTGTCTTCGCACATGGCGTAGCATCATTCCCAAACATTTCATGTTGTTATGTACCGTACAGACTCTCCCTAAGGCGTCTCCACATTTAATACCTGGTCATCTGTTAACAAAGATGCCTCGTATTCTACATTTCCATTCTTTTCTTGATGTAGTACAGGTACTTTATCTCATCACCTCAGCGTATGGAAGAACATTTTAAAAATCGTCTCTTGCACAAGGATAAAAAAATGCGGTCAGTGTTATTTTCGGAGGACTTAATATTCGCTCACAAAAATTATATCCTCTAAGTGAACAGCTGGCCGAAGTGGCCGTGCGGTTATAGGCGCTGCAGTCTGGAACCGCGAGACCGTTACGGTCGCAGGTTCGAATCCTGCCTCGGGCATGGATGTATGTGATGTCCTTAGGTTATTTAGGTTTAACTAGTTCTAAGTTCTAGGGGACTAATGACCTCAGCAGTTGAGTCCCATAGTGCTCAGAGCCATTTGAACCATTTTTTAAGTGAACGCTGAGGTGGGATGTCTTTCATGTAACGGGAAACTTAGATGTCCCTCACAGCTTCGTTTCTACTGACGTAAAAGTCGGACTAAGGTGTCTGCCCTACATCTATTGGATTCGAAAAGTCTTTGGTTCCGAAGTTTACGATAATCACTGTCTGCCTCAGAAGTTATAAGGGATGCATGGTACTCAGCATCTACAATGTCACCGGCTTATTACTGTTCTTATGTCTCTGAAGTTTTCCAGGCCGCACGACGTTCTACATTTAACGTCGGGCGGTTCTGAGGTTACTCTGAGGTTTGTTGCTCTCACTGATTTATGTCCTAAATAGTGCATGTTTACGAGACATATCTCAGTAGCTTTAAATATGGTTCTCTGGCTTTTTTTATTGCTGTATCTCCAACAAAATTCTCTAGTTATGGCAGGTGGTGGAGCTATTCAATATCATAAGCCGCACACACAATAACTTTTCCCGACCAGCGCGTAAGTGTAGCCTGCATCCCGTTCACGTATAACACATTTAAAAACGTTAATAGTAGTCAGGAAAATAATACAGTTCACTAAAGTAGCCCACGTTGTTCTTCAGGTTCGAAGATATTTCCATACCAAATTTCACCAGAATGGAGTCAGCGTCAGAAATGTAACAAACAGTGACATTCGTTTTGATAATATTAGTATTATTATGTATGGGAATTATAAAAGCCTTGCATTAATTACGTTGAATCACACTGCGTAGAATATATTAACCAATAAAAGCATTTTCAAAAATATTATTACGTTCAAATACAAAAGAATGAATAGCTTTATTAAAGAATAAAAGAATAAATATTTTTCTCTAATTCGCGTAGGTTGCTTGAGGTCAGTAAATATCTTGTACCACACACTCTGTAAAGCAGCTACGTTCTTCCTCAGGGTTCAAGCTACTTCATACGATATTCCACTGAAATCAATTGCTTCAAATGGCTCTGAGCACTATGCGACTTAACTTCTGAGGTCATCAGTGTCCTAGAACTTAGAACTAATTAAACCTAACTAACCTAAGGACATAACACACATCCATGCCGGAGGCAGGATTCGAACCTGCGACCGTAGCGGTCACTCGGCTCCAGACTGTAGCGCCTAGAACCGCACGGCCACTCCGGCAGTCCCCACTGAACTCGATTTAACGGCTTAGTTGTGAAAACGTAACAGACCAACACCACCTACAGGCACTGTCGAACTGAAAGAGTTACTTTCACATTGATAATATCTGTATGGATATCGTACTTACGTAGGGAATATAAATTCATGTGTTTCACCGAGACTTACAATAAATTTGAATAGTTTGCGATGTGTTTTCATTGAGCTCGATGACTGAGTGTAACACTTGTAAAACCTGCTTGACACACCTACGTTGCATCTTCATAATTATCAGCTTCATTATCATAATAACTGTTATCGCCAGCTACAAGTATTTGCCACTAAAGTCTGGATAAAGTATAGCAATTCTACAGCATTACAGCTTCACCCCATCCGCATACATGCTGATCTGGGGGTTCTCTGCTACCCAACCACTTTGCATTATATCGTCGTCTCGGTTTATCCTTTGCCCTGCGGTTCCAGTATAGAAGTGCTTTGTTTCATTTCTCTTAAATTCACCTTGCTACGCGAAAAACCAGTGTCTCTTTCAGTTCGATTATGGTCATACACACGTCCTCAACTACAATTTTTTACCTTACACATTTGTTTTCCTTTCTTCCCTAAGAATTTCCAGTATGCATCTCTATTCTCCACTGAACAGCTCTCACACGACGTAACATTGGCATGACATCCTCCAGTATTCTTTTACTCCGTGGAAGCTAAAGAAAACAAGAGCAGAAGTCGTTAAGGCTCAAATGGTTCAAATGGCTCTGAGCACTATGGGACTTAACATCTATGGTCATCAGTCCCCTAGAACTTAGAACTACTTAAACCTAACTAACCTAAGGACATCACACAACACCCAGCCATCACGAGGCAGAGAAAATCCCTGACCCCGCCGGGAATCGAACCCGGGAACCCGGGCGTGGGAAGCAAGAACGCTACCGCACGACCGCGAGCTGCGGACAGAAGTCGTTAAGAATTCATTATTCAGATGATGGTGTTCACTGAAATTTTTCGTTGAAATTCTTTGCCTGTTCAAGTCTAATTAAATAAACTTAAGGAGTGTTCCGGGTCAAAAACTATTTCCCCTGAGCTCCGGAAATTTCTTGTTATAGTTTTATCGTACTTGGTAACACAGCCTTGTTACAGTTCTCATAGCACCAATTATTCTTGTGTTTTTTGCAGAATTTATTAAAAATGAAATAAAACAGTTTCATTATCATTGTCAATCTCATCACCATGCGTATTTGTTGACGATCGAGCATATTGTCTTAAGTTATTGTTTGTATTGTTCTAAGACGCTCAAAATGTTTTACATGTTTCACCTTTATCAGAGGAATACCACAAAAATCTTAGTCACAACATAACCCAAAAAGATGTACGTTCAAATCTTTGAAATACATTAACGTACTAGTACGCCACCCGGTGTACAATACATGAACGGACTGCGTATGTACGTCACTGTGCCTCAGAGTACGGTACCGTGTTTGATGTTATGTTGCGTCAGCGGGTTGGTGATTCTTTTAGGCGTGAGTATATGAGTATATCATATGCTATTTATTTGACGATCGCTACATGCCATCCATTAAGGCGTAATTCTTGATCGTAGTTCTTGCGGATGATGACAAAGACTTCTCAACTAAGCAAAAGCGAAGCCTGTACTGTCTGTTTAATAAAACGCAGCCTGCCACTAAAAATAATTTTACTTAATAAATTCAGGCCCGAAAACAAAGAAGTATTATAATATTCATCTTTCTAACTTGCAGCTGTTGTATTTGCCTTGTTTTCGTAAAACTTATTGGACGTAACGTCCGCCTCTTAGCAAAACACTTTTCTTGTGATCCAAACATGTTTCATCACCTCTGTGCCATCATCAGTGAGTTTTATTTTTTCAAGACTTTAAAATGTGAACACGTTTTCAGCCATAACAAATATCATAAAGTTAGGCCTAAGGTATGTTTGTGTTATTACCTTATTATTACACTATATGATTTTGCAGGACCATTTGTGTGTTACATAAAGAAAAATGATCCACTGTTCCTCTTGAGACGCATGCATTGCATCGTTCTTTTTAACAAAGCATGTCCTTCAGTATTGTGCCATGCATGTGTCTTGTCCTATAGTGATAGCTTGCCATCTGCAACCAAACGATGACCATGTGAGTTTCATTGGCGAGTTACCACATCTCTTTATTTTTAAAGGTTATTATGTTGTGGCACGCAAGCAAGCTAGCTTCAGATTCATGCTCCACAGATTAAACAGAACACTCGTAAGCAAAGAGAACTGCAAATAGGAATTAAACACAATAAAACAAACAACAGTGAAAAATGGTTGATACCCATACAAGAGAGAACCTAAACCAACAAAAAGAAAAGAAATGAACTGCCCACGCACACACGACCTTACACAACACAGCAGAATACAATACACAGACAATAATCACAGACAAGACACAACAGAACCATAACACACACAAACAAAACTAAACGTCAAACTCATCTACAACAACAAAATTGTTCATAGAATGGACAACATGTTCACGGAACAGGGACTTCAGGTAGGATACATAACAGATAACACAAGACAGAAAAAGCTTAGAACACAGTAAACTCCCACAGATAAACATATTAGAAATAAACGAACACACATGTCAGTCAGTATGTATAGGACATCGTCCAGGAACATAAAAACAAGATACTCAGAATAGCTCAGAGTCCTCAAATGCAACAGCTCCCATGGCCCGTCTGGTGATCACCTAATAGCCCAAAATCACCACCCAACTACAACACAAAAAGATTTAAAAATACTAAAATCCAGCCACAGCCTTCTCTCTCTCTCTCTCTCTCTCTCTCTCTCTCTTTCTCTCTCTCTCTCTCCACATACACACAGCCACACACACACACACACACACACACACACACACACACACACACACACAGTTTAAACGCAAAGGAGGGACCTATTAAGATGCAAACAATAAATACAGGAAAGACAACGGTTCTGAAAAATCATTTTACGTAAAATCAAGGTAATAACAAAAATAAAACTGTCTTTAGGCCTAATTCTTTTAGACTAGTTATCACTTAGATATATATTCTCGTTTTACAGTCTTGAATAAAGAAAACGCACTGATGATAGCACAGGGCTGCTGAAACATGTTTAGGTCACATGGAAAAACAGTGTTTTGTGTAACAAGTGGATCTTATGCCTAATACCGTTGTTAAGGAAGTTCAGTGTAAGGAATTTGTTTGCTCTGAGAGTTTATATTATTTCTGTGGTGTTTATTTTCAAACTGAAGATCTGACAAAGCGTCTGTGTCATTTTAAACTGAAAGTTACTCTGATTTACGGAATATGCTGGCACAACACACATTAAATACATAAGCCAATAGACTGATAATGAATTTAATATCACATTGATTGATAACATTTTATTAAATAAACAAGCACACAAAACTAACTTTGTTTGTTTAAACGCTACAGAATGATACGAAATTACATATGATTGTAATAAATTTTACATCTGACTGATTATTGAAGGGTAAAGGAATTAATTTACTGTTATTTAAATAAATGCAAATGTCATTTCACTATTTTGACTGTACAAAACTGACCATCTGTAGTACTGTTCTGTGTCAAATCACATCGGAAACAGAAGCCATAGGGAATTGGGGAACGATTGCCTTGCTCCTGACCATAAATTTTCTAAAACCTTGTATTTGTCTATGCAAACTTCTTACTACCTCTGTGTTCATACAATAAATATAATGATAAATTAATATGAAACTAATTTGAAGGTAAATTGTTACGTGTGAGTATTACGCTCGTTTTTCCTTCCGTTTGTGTCTTTACATCTTTTTAGATTTCTTCACATCTTTCATCCAGCCATTTTATAGTAGCTTCCCTGCACCTCCTTCTCGGCGACTTTTAATTCTGTATTCCTTAGTTTCCATGAACCTTTTTGTAGTAGTAGTAGTAGTAGTAATAGTAGCTATATTCATCCGTAGAGCTCTTTTTACAAGGATATAGGACATGTCAAAGTATCTACAAGTTTAGATCAATTTAAAATAAGCTGATCCATATACACATATATTTACAAAATCCTAGTTATAGACAATCATTAGATTTACTTCTGGTACACAATAGTTCTCTTACTAATAACTTATTAAATAATGCAATGCCATACTGGTCAGTCATATGTCACTATCAGTCACTGTACGCACAATACACACATTGTTTCATAACACTTCACTCATCACAGACACACACACACACACACACACACACACACACACACACACACACACACACACACACACGCACACACACACTGATGATCTCTGTGCCATTTTCTGTACCACATCTTCCCATTCTCTATCCTGAAAAACTGAGTCAGCATCCCTCCACAATGAGTGAGATGTTGAGCTCAGAAAGAGGAAGAGGTGTTAGTATTGTGCTATGCGTAGCTTGGGGGTAAGTATTTCTAGAAAGGAAAGAAGAAGGAAAAAAACATAAAGTGAGGGGTTATGTGGAATGTTCTAAGTTTTATAATCATTATTATTATTATTATTATTTATTTCTATAACATTTTTTATAAAACCCCCACTCTGTTTTATCTAAGTAATCATTCAATGTATAAATTGTATTGCATAACAGGTACTTTTTAGCTGCCTTTTTAAATAACTCATTTTTTAATTTCCTTAATCTATTTTGGTAATTTATTCTACAGTTTTATTACTCAGTAGAAAATGCTGTTTTTAATTTTATCTTTATTTTTTCTTGGTAAATGTAAGTTGAGTCTATCTCTTGTAGCATGGTCATTGACAGAACTGTTTGTGCAGTATTTACCAATGTTATTTTTGATGTGTACAACTGAGTGGTAAATGTATTCACATGAAGCAGTTATAATCCCCAGTGCTTTGAACAGATTTTTGGTTATTATTCTTAAGGCTCTTTATTGGAGTTTGAAAATTGTGTTCATGTTTTGTGCATTTGTTCCCCAAAAAAGAATGCCATGTTAAGAATTAAGTGTACATATGAATAATATGTAACTAAAAGACACTGCATGTTACACACTAATGATAGGATTCTAAGAGCATACCATGCTGATGACATTCTGTTTGCAAGTACCTTTGTGTGTTCACACCACTTCAACTGAGAATCAATATTCATTCCTAGAAGTTTTGCGTTTGTTACACAGTCTATAGAGGTGCCATCTACACTTAATTTAATATGGTAATTTTTTCTCTTCAAACTGAAATTCATGGCATTAGTTCTCTTTGTGTTCAATGACATTTTATTGCTTATTGGCCAATCATAAACTTACTTGAGAGTATCATTTGCTTTCTCTGCAAGGAGTTCTCTTGCTTTCTCAGTGACTATAATATTGATGTCATCAGTGAAGAGAATTTTTTCACCATGAGTATCACTAATGGAAAAGTCATTGATGTATATCAGGAACAGCATTGGTCCTAATATGCTACCTTGTGGAACACCTATATTAATGTATTTTGATTCTGATAAGTGTTTCACAAAATGTTTGAATCTCTTTGAAGTATGTGTTACCTCTACTCTTTGTACCCTATCTGTTAGGTATGATCTAAACCAGTCATTAGCTACCCCTCTCATTCCTAATGCCTCTAATTTATTTAATAGCATCTTGTGGTCGACTGTATCGAACGCCTTAGAAAGATCCAAAAATATGCCTGTGACATGCTCATCTTTATCAAAAGCATCAAGTATAACTTTTGTGAATTCTACTATGACTGACTCCATATTTTCGCCACTTCAGAAACCAATCTGTGATTCGCTTAAAAGATAGTATTTATTCAGGAAATTTATTAACCTGTCTTTCATAATTGCTTCTATTATTTTTGAGAATGCTGACAACGATTTTCTATGTTTTCCGCATTACCTTTCTTAAGCAAAGGTACAACTCTTGCCTGTTTTAACTGCTATGGAAATGTCCCTGATGTGAAAGATTTTTGTTAGGGGGCCTTGTATAATCCCTATGCATTGTTTCAGTACACGCATTTGTACTTAATCTAAGTATTCTGACTTTTTTATTTTTCAGTTTTTGAACAGTTCTGTTGACTCCATTCTCTGTGGTTGGAAGTAACATAATTGTATTTAGTGTAACATTATTTACAGGTGTTATATTTGTTTTGGGGAATTTTCTAAGTGTTGTGATTCACTTATTATCTTTTCCCCATCCCTTAGCAGCACGTTATTCTACATTTGTTTGCGTCTCCCCGATTCCTTTATTATAACATCAAAGACTGATTTGCTTTTATTCTCTGCCCTGTATATTATTTTGACATTAAATGACGTTTTAACAGCAATGAGCACCTTCCTATAGATCTTTCTGTATCTCTGATAGAAATTTAAGAATTCAGGATCACTCTAAATCTTTTTCATGAAACTGAGGTGTTTAAGTGTTTGGGAGGATTTCTTAATACCTGCTATTATCTAGCTGTTTTTGTGAGATTTGATACAGACATGTGTACATTTGTAAATGCCTTTTCAAAGTTCAATTTAAACAATGTGGAGAATTTAGAGAATTTCATATTCACATTGGTTCCCTTATACATTTCATTCCAGCTTTGTTTCTCTAGCTCTTTTGAAAACCTTTTATTTTGATTTCTGATAGATGTCGTTTGTAGGCTTGTAGTTTAGGGAATGATTCTTTGCCTGATTTTACTGTTATTATTTGACAGAGATATTGTCATAGCCTGAGATCTTTCACAGCTACATCACATTTTTCCCTGTCCATGTTTGTGGCCACATGGTCAATTACTGATTCAGTTGTTGTAGTAACCCTTGTTGCGCTATTGACCAATAGGGACATGCCAAAACTTTGAAGGAGCTTTATGAAGGTGCTTCTGGGTTTATTTATGATATTAGTGTTGATGTTAATGTCCCCACACAGTATTATGTTGACCTTTATATTTGAGACTTTATCTAAAACTTCTGTTAATTTGTGGAAAAAAATGTCCACACTACCAGTGCGAAATCTATACACACATAAAATGATTAATTTCTTTGTGATATCAAGCCCTGTTAATTCAATACCTGATATTTCAGAGTGTTTGTCTTCATTTCCGGTACTGAGGTCATGTCTTGATATGAACTGTGTTCCTTTTCTGATATACATGCATGATCTTCCACCCCGTGAAGTAGTTCTGCAGTAAGAGGTTGCCTTTTCATACAATGATAATACTACATGTTGAATTTCTCTGTCCCTGCACCATTGCTCAGTAATACAAACTACTGTGCAGTTCAAAGATTGGAGCTCAACTTCTAATAGTTGTATTTTATTTTTATTGATTGCATGTTTTGATGGAGGATTGTTAAGTCTGTGAAATTCTCCATGTTACTCTTTCCAATGGTTTGTTTTTCTTTGTGACATCTGGTATATGTGATATTTGAAGTGTTAAAATCTGTCTTGTAAGTGATTGTTTGAGAATTTTTTAAACTGCTGGAGATACTCTTTAGGCATGGGAACCTGTCGTCTTGATTTATCCTACAAAAGACCTACTTTTGGTACCTATGACAACAGGTATTTGACCATGTGTGGCCCGAGATCCACCCCCTGTTGTTTCATGAATCAGCTATATCAATCTTCCCTTCCCAGTGCTGTTTAGTTGTAGGCAATGCCTAGTGAAACTCCATCTGTTGGCAGGCCTTATGGGCACCAGAGAAACATGAGCAAAGTTGGCTGTCCTCAGAGCCATTCCTAACCCCACACTGATTCTCCTCACAGCTCAATTAAGATGTGGTCGATCATGACGCCTGAACAGCTCAACAAAGTGTACGTTGGTGCCGTGAGTTAGGGATGCTATCTTGTCCAGGTCACCGCTTATGTGATATGACCCATCCCTGTCCAAACTGTTTCCTGCCCCACCCACTATCACTACATGGTAATCTTTTGTAAAGTCCTTACATAAAGACCCTAGGTCCTTTATCACATGACTTAGCCCTGCATTTGGCTTGAAAATACTGGTGGCCTGGTACGCTGCCCTTAAACTTTCCTGTAACTAAGGGCCTACACCTCGCCCATGGCTACTATCTAGCAGCAGCACTTTCTTCATCCTAAGACTTTGCATATTCCTACGCCTCTTGGCCTCGGTTGAAGAGTGCTCTTCTCCACTTAACTGGCAATGGTTGATACCTGTTTTTGGTGCTGATGGTAAAACTGTCAGACCGCGTTCTCTTTCTTCCTATCCTCCTACCAGCTGCCAGTTCCCAACCACCCTCCTCTCCCCCGCCCCCCCCCCCCCCCCATCTCCCTTGATCCTTATGAGTTCCTTCTTTGCTTCCTCCAACTGTGCCTGAAGGCCACAGATTTTCCTTTCCTGTTCCCCAATCAAAATGTTCCTACTGCATACTCTGCAGTTCCAGGAGAGAGCCTCTTCTGTTCTCCCAACATTCTATATACTTCCTACAAGATTGGCAACAAATTCCTCTACTCACAACCCTATAACAGCTCCCACATTTCTCACTCGTAGTCAGTTTCGAAAGAATAATTAAGTTAAAACAATGTTTTAAACTTGTCGAGGACGGGAGATTGGCAGTGTGTAAACAAAAAACGACACAAAGGTCTTATGTGCGATGGTTGTTGTTTTTGTACTGAATTAGAGAGACAATGACAGAAGAATGAACTTGTAATTACTTTGCGTTTAGAGAATTTACGCTATCAGGCGTGTTTGGCAAGGTTTTTAAACTTTATAACTCGGAAAATTTAAGCCTCGATTGCGTCTATCTAACTAGTAAATAATACGAAATGTGTTAGTTAAATATGATTTAGAAACGTTTAATTACACATTTATTGCGACAATATACACTGATGAAACTAGTAACTGTCTTTTTTAAACAAATTTGGCACTATCAAGAAAACTTGAATAGAATTTTTTGTGTTTATATTACGCAAAATTTCGGGTTATGTCGCAATTATCGGGACTTCAGGTAAAGAACAAGTTTTCTGAAGAAAAATCTCTGCTGGGACGCTAATATTCAGTTGTGTGACAAGAACAGACACTACAGCGAGTATACAAAACAAAGAAAATTTAAATTTGACACTATTTCGGCTTAAATAAGTTCTTTTAGCAGACGCTGAAAATACCTGTGATCTCACTTGGCTGCCATCTTGGATTTTGTACCTCCTCCTTTCATCGATCAACTGAAGTATTTCTTCTGTTACCCATGGTTTCTCCGCAGTTATCTACTTTGTACCTCTGTTTCTCTTCTCAACATCTATGTTGGCCCTTTCCAGAGATGTCCACTCCTCTCCAGGAAGCTACTAAAATACCATTAAAATAACACTCAAGAACGGGTTTTAATTATTAATTTCATGAATCACTTAATAAAATGTGACAAATCTACACTGCGCAACACAATTAAAAGATCACGTTTGTGAAACACCGTAAATGTCCCCAATTGCGACGCAGATGTTGGGAATTCGGTTGAAAGGTGCCTACAACTTTTCTCTTTAATGGTGGAATAGTGTGGCGCCCTGTGACGTCACCATGGGGTTTGGCGACGCTGCAAAAGACAAGGTGTCGATGCATCCGAGAAGAAAGCCAGGCCTCAGAAGCTTGTGCTGGGCGTAACTACACTATAATTACTTACACTGGCACCAAATTTAACCACACTCCTACTCAACGCCACTGTGGACGCATCGCACGATGGGAAGGTCGTCACTGCTCCTCTTAGCCACATTTCACCACTTACTTTGAGATCAGAACCATGACGTTCAGCGGCGTGGTCTAAGACGCCTTGTCACCGTCCGCGTGATAGTTTCAGCGTGATAGTTGTGACTAGTTCTGTTCCTGCATGTGTTTGTGTCTTGCAGCTTCTTATATTATTTTAAATATTTTGAATGGGGGGAAATGGCGAGAGTATTTTTTGTTAACTATGGTACCTGATGTTATAGGGGATGTGGTTTATTAGCCTATTGCTAGTGCTCCAGATTTCGACATAAACGCGCCTTGTTCCGTGCAGTGACGCGTCTGATGCTCGAAAGAATAATTTTGATACACTTTTCTGGTAAACAAAAATGTTTGTGATCCTTCTCAGCCGCGCGGGATTAGCCGAGCGGTCTGGGCGCTGCAGACACGGATTGTGCGGCTAGTCCCAGTGGAGGTTCGAGTCCTCTCTCGCGCATGCGTGTGTGTGTTTGTCCTTAGGACAAATTAGGTTAAATAGTGTGTAAGCTTAGGGACTGATGAACTTAGCACTTAAGTCCCATAAGAATTCACGCACATTTGAACATTTTTTTAATCCTTCCCATTCAACCACCGCCTATAATCCAGTGGATTTATCGCAGAACCTCTGACATGGTATCAAGACACAATGCATTACAAATACTGGAGAAATATCTAGCGACAGCATGAAGGAGCTTCAAATAGCGGTTGCATACCACGTTCCTTGGCCGAATCACTTTAAAAATTCAGCGATTTTATCACGAGGTTGCGTCGTCGGCTACGTGTAACTGCACTGCTGGTCTGGTAATACACGCTCCTATGATGACTGTCTATATTCAGTGCCGTGGTATCTGTCTGGACAAACCAGTTCATTCGGAGGTAATGCCATACCTCGATTTATAAAGCCAGTGTAGCTTTTAATATGGATACTTGTGTGTATGCGATACTAATATGGTCGTGTTTTTTAACATCTGGCGACTTGTAAGATGTTTACATCTCTCTTTCTAAGACATAGTGGTACTACCCAAAAAAAAAACTGAAGAGACATGTCCACCCATCTCTGATTTTCGTATCGCAGGCAATCAGTTATGGACGAAGTATTATACTTAGTAGTAGGGGGTGCGTGATTGGTTCGCCATGATCATCAGGCTTATAAATTATGAATGTGTGTGTTCCGACATGTCCAAAGGAAATGGCCATTAAAATGGCTATATCAAGAAGAAATGCGGATGATAAACGGGTATTCATTGGACAAATATATTATACTAGAACTGACATGTGATTACATTTTCACGCAATTTGGGTGCATAGATCCTGAGAAATGAGTACCCAGAACAACCACCTCCGACCGTAAAAACGACCTTGATACGCCTGGGCATTGAGTGAAACAGAGCTTTGATAGCGCGTACAGGTACAGCTGCCCATGCAGCTTCGACATGATACCACAGTTCATCAAGAGTAGCAACTGGCGTATTGTGATGAGCCAGTTGCTTGGCCACCATCGATCAGACGCTTTCAATTGGTGAGAGATCTGGAGAATGTACTGGCCAGGGCAGCAGTCAAACACCTTCTGTATCCAGAAAGGCCCGTACAGGACCTGCAACAAGCGATTGTGAATTATCCTGCTGAAATGTTGGGTTTCGCACGGAGCGAATGGAGGGTAGAGCCACGGGTCGTAACACATCTGAAATGTAACGTCCACTGTTCAAAGTGCCGTCAATGCGAACAAGAGGTGACCGAGACGTGTAACCAGTGGCACCCCATACCATCACATCGGATGATACGCCAGTATGGCGATGACGAATACACGCTTCCACTGTGCGTTCACCGCGATGTCGCCAAACACGGATGCTACCATCATGATGCTGTAAACAGAACCTTGAGTCATCCGAAAAAATGACGTTTTGACATTCGTGCACCCAGGTTCGTCGTTGAGTACACCATCACAGGCACTCCTGTCTCCAAGCTGATAGTCCATGCTGCTGCAAACGTCGTCGAACTGTTGGTGCATATGATTTTTGTCTTGCAAACGTCCCCATCTGCTGAATCAGGGATCGAGACGTGGCTGCACAATCCGTTACAGCCATGCGGATAAGATGCCTGTCATCTCGACTCCTAGTGATACGAGGCCGTTGGGAGCCAGCATGGCGTTCTGTATTACCCTCCTGAACTCACCGATTCCGTATTCTGCTAACAGTCATTGGATCTCGACCAACGCGAGCAGCAATGTCGCGATACTATAAACCGCAATCGCGATAGGCTACAATCCGATCCATATCAAAGTTGGATACGTGATGGTACGCATTTCTCCTCCTTACAGGAGGCATTACAACGACGTTTCACCAGACAGCGCCGGTCAACCGCTGTTTGTGTATGAGAAATCGGTTGGAAACTTTCCTCATGTCAGCACGTTGTAAGTGTCGCCACCGACGCTAACCTTATGTGAATGCTCTGAAAAGCTAATCATTTGCATATCACAGCATCTTCTTCCTGTCAGTTAAATTTCGCGTCTGTAGCACATCATCTTCGTGGTGTAGCAATTTTAATGGCCGGTAGTGTATGTCCAGTCATAAAGAAGGTATGGATTTGACGTGGAATGCTGTGATAGGAAAGGGAAGATTATGTCAAGTGATAAGAATGGTACGGATATTTCTATTTCCAGAGTCACAGTCATTTTTCAGGGTGTGTATCCGATACTTCGCTCATTGTAGAATGCCGTCCAATTGAGACCGCTATCGAAATATTTAATTGAATGTACAGGGATAAAATATATATGAGGTCAGTTTTTTTTCTTAGGAGGATTTTCTGTCTATGCGTGCTTGGTGTGCAGCGCCGGTGACCTGTAGCGAGAATTGTGGTGTCACCGCCAGACACCACACTTGCTAGGTGGTAGCCTTTAAATCGGCCGCGGTTCGTTAGTATACGTCGGACCCGCGTGTCGCCACTGTCAGTGATTGCAGACTGAGCGCCGCCACACGGCAGGTCTAGAGAGACTTCTTAGCACTCGCCCCAGTTGTACAGTCGACTTTGCTAGCGATGGTTCACTGAAATATTACGCTCTCATTTGCCGAGACGATAGTTAGCGTAGCCTTCAGGTACGTCATTTGCTACGACCTAGCAAGGCGCCACTATAACTTGTTATTTATCTTGGGATGCATATACAGTCAGACCGATGTTCACCAATTATGGATTAAAGTTAAGTATTCCAGCAGCTACGTACTTTCCTTGATAGTATAATTACTTTACCTGTTCCAGACCTCACGCCAGCCTGCGTGAGCTTCAACGCGTGCCTTTTGGCTTCCTCCAAACCCCGTGAATTGGCTCCTGCCAATTCACAACAAGAATGATTCACGCTTCAAGCTAACGGTAAGAGCTGTCGGAATGGAGAGGCCTGTTAGGGTGTAGGAATGTAGCTGACTTGAGCGTGTGAAGCTGATTAGCGAACTAATATATATAGTATGTGTTGGACAGCTTTCGTTATCGCGTCGAAATTTGAGAAGATTCAACATGGAAGTGTGCTTGTGCTGGACCGTTATCTCCTCCCACATAAATTGTTCCGTTGACTGCTTCTGCACATTTCGCGTCTCTATTTAGTTGAGGGAACATCGATTGTGGTGTGTGCATCTAGCAGGTGAAAGACTGGTGGAAGCAACGTTTGTTGATTCTCTATATATGAGAAACACCTTAGCTGACTTTGTAAATTATAGGGATGATTTGGAATATGTTATATCACCAAAATGAGTATTCGTGGGTGGAAATATCAGTTTCCTCAATTTTTTCGGGTTCTCACATTAAGGTCTTCACAGAAAGGATAAGTTTCTAGTTACTCAGTGGTTTAGAGCACTCACCACCTCGCTACAGTTTCAGGTTTGTAGAGGAATGATTTCCAGTCTATATCTTCGGAATTATGTTGCGGGAGCGATCGGTAGGATACTGCTATGTGCTTTATATGGAGAAGTATCGGGTAAATGGTATAATATTATGGCAAACCATGTGAAAATACATGTGTTCTTGTATTCCCAGTGCCTGGAGATGTGTGTAGAAAAGCAAGCATTCAAGCAGGTAGGGTCCAGAAGCAATAAGATGTTTGTGGGGAGGGGAGCCGACTCCCAATATGTAGAAGAGTTCTGAGAGTGACTTCAGTCCACTGAGGGCGCTCTGGTCATGTGTCGGGAGTGGATTACTTGTGACCGTCGGCTGCAGGAAAATATCTAGCACTGCGAAGAGTGTATATGGTGCTGTCTGTCTTGGTGGTACATGTACAAGTGTCTGGCAGTCGTCAGCTATACAGATGCGACTTGGTATAGTGCACGATACGAATTGCATGTTTACTACATCGACACGGTACTCTGTGATATATTGCCTAGTTGGAGATCGGTTTCACACTCTAATATTCAAGCTGCCACCCTCAGTTGCAGAACGGTGTAATTGATTAAGAGTCTTTGCGCATTTAACGATCTGTAGGGGCCTTTGCTGGGTTTAATTGTCAGTGCAATATGGTGATCTGTACACAAAAGATTCCGCTGCTGAAAGTCTAATCTGCAGAAAGAAAAAAAAAAGCATACAGTGGTTTCACACCTGCAGCATCAGTAATTGAGCAGGTAAATTCAATTACAGCCAATCATAATGCTCTATTCGTTCACAAGACATTCTGTGCATCAGGACATAGTAGTGTCTTCAAATTGATTCGAACCAGATGGAGGCAAGGTATCTATGGAGAGTTCTGAGAAAGCAAGTGTTCAAAGACAAGTTGAAGCAGACATTCCATCTCTGGTGGGGTTGCCGTCACTCACCTGTCACTGTGGCATTAGGACATCTCCAGATCAGTAGCTGTAGGATACAAAAAATTCCTACCATTTATCTTTAGTGTAGGACAGTGTTTCGAATTCTGTTTGTGAAATTGTTCTGATTCTCCCCCTCCCCCCCTCCAGTGCTTAGAGAGTGCTCTCTTTCCTAACAACAAGAATGCTTTAACGATTAATGATGTTTTCTCGAGCGTGCACAGACATGATGAACGTTTTTAGCAGTGAGAACGTTTAACGTTTCTGAAATTTATGTTGACAGCAGGACGTCACGATTTCCAGGAACGGAACACATGATGTCTCATTTGGACCATTGGGAAGAATGCAATTCGTGTCATTCTGGGCTATTTTAATAAACAGGTTCTGGTCTCTGTGCGAACATTTCGCGGCAATGCGTCGGTCTCGCTGTGCAAGTAAGCACACATGCACAGCTAGTCACAGCTCACATGTCCCGTTAGGATGGCCAATAACAATGCTGAGTGTGCTATTCTGGGGAGCAATGAACTGATTTCAGCAGCTACTGGAGGTATGAGTCGCTCGGCAATTATGTCTTCGCCATACTGCAGGTAGAGAGAGGGATCATGCCAGCAGTGGTGAACACATGTGTACAGTCCAGAGGGTGACTAGGCGCTTATTTACAAAGAGAGGTGATGTCAGTGTAACACTCGAAGAACTCTAACTGTAGACGCGACTTTCACTTGCCATCGGCAGCAGCGCGAGAGCAAATGGCTAACATTCTGGCACTGGCTTGCTTCTGGCTTTCACTGAAAAGCACGTGCGCGTTGGTGCTTCTGATAGTTGCGGTTGATTGTAGTTCGAAAGCGTTTTTACAGGCACTGAGTGTTTGTGCACAGGGTTATTTTCGGCTGCTTAAGCGTTGTGAGGGTGTTTGCATAGCATTACACATGCATTATCTTTTGACAATTTATAAGTTGTTTTGGTGTCTGTTGCATTATTTAGTGAACAAGTGTGCAATGCATTTTGTCGACAGGTGAAGATTAGCAGACATGTTTGCAGAGTCTTTTAGATGCATTGTTTGGACAATTTAAGAGTTGTTTGCCTCTCTGCACATCAATGTATGGCATTGTTTCGATTATTTATGAGTAGTTTGCATGTCATTATACTATTTACTGAGACCCCAAGCACACTAGGGTGAGTGTTTTATATGAGTGTAATAAATACACTACGTGAAGTCCACCCCCTAAATAAAATGTGTACGTTATTCCGATAGTTTATGAGTTGTTTCCGTGTCTGTACATCAGTGTAGTGCATTATTTCAGTGATTCACAAGCCGTTTGTGTGTCTGTATGCTGTGAATTCTGACACCAAGCAAATCATGGCGAGTGTTTTGCATCAGTGTAATAAATATACTATTTTAAATCCGCCCCTAATTAAACTGCTCGAAAATAAATAAAGTAGACTCTATTCTCTCTCCTGTAGCCCAGTACAGGCTGAGTCCTTGTCCCGCAGTTCTTCCCCTCCAGACCGCTTTGGGATGAAAACACATTCTGGTGTCAGTGCTTCATACTTGGTCAGTTGAACTCTGGGCCTCATGGGGGACACACTGTATGGAGCTTCTGCCTCAAATAGTTTAAATAAGGACTGCCTGCAAAGTCCATCCTATCCAGCAGCCCAGCACAGGCTGAGTGCTTTTCGTGCCATTTTTCCCCACCCCAGACCGCCATCTTGGATTACGTCATGGTGGGTGATGGCTGTTTCTAGTGGCGGTACTGTGTACTAGATCAGTTGGACTCCTGACTTTATGGTGAACACAATGGATGGAGGTACCGCCTGAAATTGTTCAAATAAAGGCTGTTTAAATAAAGACTTACATCCACGCTATCCAGCACAGGTTGAGTCCTTTTCCCGCCAATTCCTATGAAGATCCAGCAATCGGATGGCTCAGGTTAGTGGAGGTTGCCCAAGTGACCTATTTTCCTGCCATTTTCTAAGGTTAGAGGCGGTAGCCGTGTGTGTTGCATTCTCATGCTGGTATTTCAACTTCCTGCCATTTTCTGTGGGAGGGGAGGGGAGAGGGGAGGGTGTTAGGATAGTGGAGGTAGCCCAATTGACCTATTTTCACGCAAAATACGAACTTCCTGCCATGACGTCATTGCGACATTGCCATCTCCGCCATCTTGAATAAATTTGGCCACAATGGAGGGTGGGGCCGCACCGACCTTGTTCCACTACTGGCAGAATCGTGGTGAAATCTGGTGCCAATTCGACATGATGATCTCCCACCTTAAAACCTCAAACTCACTTTGGCTTGAAGTGTCGCCCAGCTTGAGAATGACGTCGTAAGACATCATGCCTTACCACCATTATGTTACAGGCAACTTTGAACCAGATTGTGAACATCTACGTTGCAGTGGAAAACAATAACGGAATTTGTTGCGCTGTGTACTGAAACTGAGAGAAGATGGCTAATAACAAAAAGTTTTCCCAAGTTAGTTCATGCTCTCTTGGCGCAATCTCCACATAGCAAAACCAGCAGATAAGCCAGATAAGTTGTGAGATCCATATCAAGCAGCACTGTGACATGAGGGTATGCACCAGCAGTTCTTGGTTCATGTATTTTCGTTTGTCTCAAGTATGCACCTGAGTACCTGATATAAGTCACTTGAAAGGTGGTCAAAGATCGAGGTTAGTTCGATAGTCACTTGTCTTACTGATCCACAGCCAAGCGTGACAGTTTTTGACCAACATGATAGTCACAGTGCACACAAGAAATGAGAAACTGTTTGGGAAACATGGAAAGCTCTCTCTCTCTCTCTCTCTCTCTCTCTCTCTCTCTCTCCTTCTCCCTCTCTCTCTGCCCATATATGCATGCAATGTAACTTTATTAAAATAAATACGAATATTAATATTTTACATAAAAACAATCATAGAGTGCTACGGAGTCAACGTCACATTGCAGCACTCTTTCAGTGTACAATGTTGTAAATAAAAAACTTGTAATAGCAGAAGGATTTATTGCTCTTAATAACTTTCGAATCAGCTTCAATTTTATCTGAAAGATTAACAGTCAAACTATGCAGGGTTATTTCGTGAAGGTGCTTCAGATTTTTAGGGATGATGGAGGAGTACATCGACATCTACATCATACTCCGCAAGGCACCTAGTGGTGTGTGGCGGAGGATACTTTCGGTACCACTATCTGGTCCCTTGAACCATGTTCCACTCGCGAATAGTGCGTGGGAAGAATGACTGTCGGTAAGCCTCTGTACTGCCTCTAATTTCTCCTCGTGATCAATATGCGAGATGTATGTGGGGGGAAGTAATATGTTGTCTGACTACTACTGAAAAGCGCTGTTCCGAAACTTCAACAGCAAATCTCTCCGTGATGCACAACGTCTCTCCTGTAACGTCTGCCAGTGGAGTTTGTTTAGCATCTCCACAAAGCTCTCTCGACAGCTAAACGATCTCGTGACGAAAAGGCACCGCTCTTCGTCGGATCTTCTCTATCTCGTTTATCAGTCCTACCTGATAGGATGCCAGATAGATGAACAATACTCAATAATCGGGCGAACAAGAGGTTTTATAAGTCACTTCTTTCGTGGATGAGTTACATTTCCTTAAGATTCTTCCTATGAATCTGAGTCCGGTGTCTACTTTTCCCACTATCTGCTTTATATGGTCATTACACTTAAGGACGGTCTGGATAGTTACTCCTAGATATTTTACGGCAGACGTTGTCTCCAGCTGTTTGTCATCAATAGTGTAGCTGTACAGTAGTGGATTTCTTTTCCTGTGAATGCACAATATGTTACATTTATTTACGTTTAGGGTCAACTGCCAGAGTCTGCACCATTCATCAATTCTCTGCAGGTCGTTTTGCAAATTCTTACTATCTTCTGGCATTGCTACTTTGGTAAAAACAACTGCGTCATCTTCGAATAGCCTTAAAGAGCATTCGACGCGTTCTACTAGATCATTTATATATATTGTGAACAGCAACGGTCCTATCACACTTCCCTGTGGTACTCCGGATATTACCTATCTGTAGATTTAGTTCCGTTAAGAGCGACGTGTTGTCGAGTATCAACGTAAAGTCGCGGACTCTGGCACAGAAACGACCGAGTCGAAAGTTAAAAGCGAAAATCTTTGTGATAGGGAATACGTGTACCGGTATTGTTGTTGCTGAGTGTGTAGAGTAGGCAATGCCGAGGAGACGTACGAGTACTGATTGGGTTAGTAACACAACTATTCCAATGCAGATGGTGTGGCGTGTACTGACGTTAACAGTCCTGGTGTACAATTTCTGCACTGTAGTTGACTGCAGACTGTGTTTTCAATCATTTGGAATCTAGTTCCTGGGAAAATAGCAGTCCAAAGAAAAATCAAAATTTTTAAGGAAAATACCTCTAAGAAAGAATGTTAGTCTATAAAATTTCAAATTTATTAGTCAGCTGACCGGTTCGATTGTGGTTCAGTCATCTTCATACTCATTACAATTCCGTGACGGTTGGTTTAAATGTGGCGAGGAGCAGCACGCTATGTAGCACTGAAGCCGGCATCATGGAGTGTTAATGATCTGAAGGTGATCGTACCACTATCGACACTGGTCATCTAATTATAAATTATACGTGCATGTATTATATGTGTAAATCAGTGCCAGTGAATGTATCAACCGCTAAGACTCTCTCTCTCTCTCTCTCTCTCTCTCTCTCTCTCTCTCTCTCTCTCTCCAGCAAATCAACTATTAAATCTCGTAGGAGTTACTCATATGAATGATGGAATAAAACATCTTGAAACCTCTACATATATTGTTTGTTACTACATATCTTTTGATGCATTTCTATACAGTGTTAATATAGATGTTTTTTGTTTATTTTGCTAATTAGAAAAATCACCATCGTTAATATACTGTCATTCTTTTGTTTCTATATCGTTAGTGCTACAAATTTCCTTAACAACTGTTTTTAATGCCTTGAATTCAACTTGTATTTTGGTCAGACCGGTAGGAGTGACAATGTAATTTATCTCGACTATAAATTCTGCTTTTATGTATTTAAAAATGTGGGTGTAATAAAGACAGAATTGAGTACTGCTTGAATACAAGCATTTCTGCAGGGATCTAACTTCGTTCTATGTACGCTATGCTCACACTCATAGCTCTCAGTGTCATCAAATACTGCCTTGGGATACTATCGCCACAAATTCAATCTTTGTCGCAATCTATAATACACTATGTAAATGGCGCAGTTTCACAACACTTGAATGATACAAATAAACGCACTGCGAAGGGTCTCGAGACGCGTCAGTGTCGGACCTTGCCAATGTGGACACCTTCTTTCTAACGATACTGATGTCTGGAGGAGAGTCAGACGGTTCATACTCAGCCTGTATCAGACTCTCGACGTATTTCACCACTCATTTCTACTCTTACATTGCAGTCACTATCTGGTATAATGCCTACAGTTACACGTTTTGATCTACTGGTGGTCAGTTGCTACGAAGTTATGAAGAGCAGGATTCAGAAGCAACTTAGCTGTGTTTCAGTGAATTATGGTGCAGAATTTGAAGATAGTGGACATTCAAAGTTTCGGAACAATTTCGCATAAGTATATGAACTCAGTTCCAATGTATTAGGTGCACTGTGGAATGATGGTGGCTTGATGGCTGGTACAGAAAACAGGAAAATTGAATTTTTATGTGTATTCCTTCAAGTATGGGAAACATACTTAATAATGAGTGTCTATGGGCTGTGCTGGTCCATGTTCTTCGAAAAATTAGTTTATGTGTGGAGACAAAATATACATACCTGGTGTGGTGGTGTGACGTGGAGTGTATGTCAGGTGGAGTGTATGTCAGATGGCAAGACAGCTTCGGTGTTGGCATCATGCACGCACTGCAGATGTCTTCCTAGTGTTCCTAGTGAACGATTGTACTGTGGAGGTCTGCACCATGTGTCGCACTGTGGAACCAGTGATGTACTGTGTCACAGTTCTCGCTACCAGCAGTGTCTTTGTAGTTAAACAACGCTACACACATACCCCGTGATGTGTTAAAAACTTTCCTAAATGTTTAAATAAACAGACTGTGCAGTAAGTGGCTGTTTAAAAGCAGTAACTCCTTCCTAACCGTTGTGGAGGGGCTGCACTCCTGCAGGGCGAGAAGCAGTCTACATCTGACACCTGCCACACACTTACATAATTCAAAGTTTGGAAACAATTTCACATACACATATGATTTCAGCTCCAATGTATCAGGTGTACAACGCAATTCTGGTAGTTTGACGGTTGCTGTAGAAACTCAACATCTGTAAACAACTTCACATACAGACTTCGGCTCCAATATGTCAGGGGCACTATGCAATGCCAGTTTCTCAGCAATGAGTGCAGACGCTGGGCACAGTGGAAATTCTAAGTCTAGAAACAAGTGTGTTTCGTGCTCCAATACATCATGTAGTCTGTCTTGTGATATCTGCTACATTGCATCAAAGAACGGTTGTGGTGAGGGGGAAATAATAAATGAAAATAAAGAAAAAATATATACACACATGCACTGGATAATAATAATGAATGACCAGAGAGAATGAAGGGTTAATAGTTTCGACTGTGCAGGTCAGTCTAGGCCTAGTATTTTGGATAGCCATCTTTGACTGTGATATCATAGTAGTGACCATCATTGACCTCTATCTCAGACTGTGACGTCAGATGAGTGTGCTATGATTTCCCTTCCTGCGTTTTAATCTCAACATCTTGGGTTTTTACTCGTCCACCTGAGTTTCTCTACTTATCATAGGTGAGCTACCTCCGCTGTTACATCAGGGAAAATTTCTGTAGGAAGCAGAAAATCTGGCAACTGGTGAGAAAAGAGAAGAATATGTTTAACCATTGCCCTCCGTTGGATGAAACATTTCTCTTAGACATTTTCTGTCACGATCATGGATTCACATATTTATAATAGTCAGTTTTGAGAGTTGTCTATATAATGATATACCATACTACTGGTAGAAAAAAGAAAAGAAAATGAGCTTCATGAATTTATAGGAAAATTCACTACATCCATACACTATACTGTGTACGATCGATTCGTTTTTGGGGTGGTTGGAGTCACTCCTAGTGGCCTTTCTTCCATTCTGATGTGCAGATACCAATTTACCTACGCCGATCTTCTTAGAGAACTATGTTGTCATTTATACAGGGAATTCTGTTTATGTTTCACTAGAACTTTTGTTACACTTTCTGTGGAGTTTTATATCATAAGGAAGCAAGGGAGAGGATGTTGTTATGGGTGGCCAGTATCCTGTCTCTACATACGTTGATTCATACAGTTTTTTGTTTGCATGAACTTGAAGTAATTACTTATCTTGAATGGAGTCCATGTGTTGTGGTACAAGCTTATCAGTAATAGTCGTCTTGCAGACAATATCAGTAATCCTGCCATTATGAACCTTAGTTTCACTGTTGGGAAAGTACGAATCACTGATCTCGTCGTTATGTATTGTCGTGACCTGGGATGTGAACTGAGCCTGATCTGTGAATGTACTGACAGATGCCAACTGAATGAGTGAGTCTGAGAGTCCGGTCAGTTGTGGCGACCTAAATACATGCTGTCGAGAAGGTGTTGGCAGACTTTTGGCTGTTGGTGTGTCTTTGGTCTCTCTCGTGATAGGCGCCCTTGATCCAGTGCCTACTAATCGATCTTCTTCATGTTTGCCAACCAGTGTGCTGGCGACAGATTACGCCAGCACACTTTCGTAGAGTGGGGCTGTATTGTCCCATTAAGATTCTAATAGTGCATGTGTGAATTCGGCATCTGTTGTCATTCCTTCTTGATAATAGCTCCAAACATCTGAAAACTCCAGAAGTGGCTACACTAGCGCCTTGTATACTATTTCCTTTAGATATGCATCATATTTTCCCTGCATTACATTTTCCATTCATATTGACTGATACTAATTTTATATGATGATCTCTAATTGTATTATCCCTAAATACTTGTACGATGTTTGCCACTGAATTGTAATTAGGTGTTGTCAAGTTCTCCCTCTATATTGCAGTCATTATCATACCTTTACACTGAGGTGACAGAAGTCATCGGATAGCGATATAAAAATATACGAATGGCGGTACTATCATGTATAGAAAACATAAAAGGGAAGTGCATTAGCGGAAATGTGAAAAAGTATTCAAAATTTGATGGCCGCAGAACGACGGGAATTGACAGACTTCCAATGTTGAATCATAGTTGGAGAAATGGAAATGCCATGTGGCTAGGGTCTCCTGTCAGGTAGACCATTCGTCTGGTGCAAGTCTTTCGAGTTGACACAACTTCGACGACTTGCGTGTCTATGGGGATGAAATGATGATGATAAGGACAACACAACATCCAGTCTCTGAGCGGACAAAATCTCCGACCCAGCAGGGAATCGAATTCAGGCCGTTAGGTATGACATGCCGTCGTGCTGACCATTCAGGTAGCAGGGGCGGACAGTTGGAGAATGACGCATGGAACCTTACATTTCGGAAATTGTTAGAGAATACAATACTCCTAGATCGGCAGTGTCAAGTGTGTTTCAAGAGTACCAAATTTCAGATATTACATCTCACTATGGACAATGCAGTGGCCGATGGCCTTTACGTAACAGCTGAGAGCAGCAATGTTTGCGTAGAGTTATCATTGCTAACAGTGAAGAAGCGCTACGTGAATTAGCCACAGGAATTAATGTGGGACGTACGACGAACGTATCCGTTAGGTCAGTGTGTTGAAATTTGGAGTTAATAGGCTATGGCAGCAGACGACTGACGCGAGTGCCTTTGCTAACAGCAGGACACCACCTGCAGCGCTTCTCCACGACTTGTGCCGACTTCCGTTGGACCCTAGGTGGCTGTGAAACCATGACCTGGTCGGATGAGTCCCGATTTCAGTTAGTAAGAGCTGATGGTAGGGTTTGAGTATGGTGCAGACCCACCGAAGCCATGGATACAATTGACAACAAGGCACTATGCACGCTGGTGGTGGCTCCAAAATGGTGTGGGCTATGTTAACACGGAAAGGTCTGGATCCTCTGGTCCAACTGAAGCGATCTTGGACTGAAAATGATTATGTTTGGCTACTTGAAGATCATTAACAGCCATTCATGGACTTCATATTGTGAAACGTGTAATCGTGCCGCTATTGTTCTCTACCAGTGTGAAGAACATTCTAGACAATTCGAGCGAATGTTTCCAGGTCGCCCAAAATCAGTCCCATATAACATAATTGATAGATCAATTCGTGCACAAAATCCTGTACCGGTTAAATGAATCCCATCTAAAATAATTGATAGATCTATCCGTACACAAAATCCTGCACCGTTTATCCTTTCGCAATTATGGATGGCTGTAGAGGAAGCATGGCTCAGTATTTCTGCACGGGACTTCCAACGACTTATTGAGTCCATTCCACCTGGGCAAAAGGAGGTCCGACACGATATTAAGTGGCATTCCAGGGTTTACCTCTTCAGTGTAAAGTTATTAAGTTTCATCATACCCAGAGGAAACTCGATTTTACACAGTCCCTTACAGCTGCATGAAGATGATGCTTTCATCTACACAGCAGTATTGTCACCGAACATAATTATAGTGCTGTAGATCCTATTTGCTAAATAGTTGATGCAGGGTTTTCCACCTAACTCTGCCACCTCATGTTTTTCTGAAACGAAACAAAACGGGAAAAAGGCAATTAGCCAGGGATACACATATGGTACGTGCTCACAGAATAGGGATGAATTCACTGTCCAGAAATGTAAATAAACATCACTTTCAACACAAAGTTACTTTTTTTTAAAATGACACGTGTATATATTTCTATCGAAAGAAGAACTAGATGTCCCAGGGATACCCAGAAAGTAATGCACTGCATTTTTTTCTACAATTCTTTATTGAACATAATGAGAGTTACACACATAAAAAGAATGATGTTTTACACACCCTATTTTTCTACACAATCTCCATCCCTTTCTATGGCTTTCCTCCAGTGCGAAACAAGGGCGTGTATGGCCTGTCAGTACCAACCCTCCATTGTTTGAATCACCTCCTCATTGTTCTCCAAATGTCTTCCACTAATGGCATACCTTAATGGCCCAAACAAGTGAAAGTGTGAGGGGGCTAGGTCAGGGCTGTAGGATGAACGGAGTAACAGCAGTCCTCAGACTTATATGGGGCTGGGATTTATTGTGTTGCAGCAAAACGTTTCCTGGGTTGCTGTGGCGTGGAAGTCGCTGGAAGCGCGTCTTGAGGTGTGTTAATGTGTTGAAATATACTTCCGAATTAATGGTACCGCATCTTGGAATCACATCATGGGAATCACACCTTCATAATCTCAGTACTTCTTCTGTGGTAAATTGGAATGGCGCCATTCCATCGACTGTCGTTTTGTTTCGGGCTCAAAATGGTGAATCTATGTTTCATCACCTGTCACAATCCGGGACAAGATAGCCTCGCCCTCAACTTCAAAACGTTGCAACGAATCAAATGTTTTTTCTGTGCAATTTGTGATCCACTATTGGACACAGCCGAAACCATCTTGCACAAGCTTTTGAATATACAAAAGTGTGGATAATTGCATCCACACTTCCTTTGCTGATTGACAGTTGCAGCGCCAAATGTCCAGGCATATGCGTCTGTCCTCGCGAATGACGATATCAGCTCGCTACAACATGTCCGGTGTGACAGCCGAGGATGGTTTTCCGGCCGCTGCAGATCGTGAAGCTCCGCCGAACCGTCTTCTGATGACACCCTCCGTGCCCAGCGACTAACTGTAGTTGTGACGACAGCAGATGTTCTCTTTGCGCAAGTATTTGTGAATATTCCGACAGTTTCTTCCTCTGCAGTAACAAATTCAATGCTTGAAACGTATATCACCTACAGACGCCATTTCGAAATTGTCCTGCAGCTACGCTTTCTGTCGAAAGTGATGGAAACTTGCGGCACACCCTCAGGATACTTCAAATAATATACACTCCTGGAAATTGAAATAAGAACACCGTGAATTCATTGTCCCAGGAAGGGGAAACTTTATTGACACATTCCTGGGGTCAGATACATCACATGATCACATTGACAGAACCACAGGCACATAGACACAGGCAACAGAGCATGCACAATGTCGGCACTAGTACAGTGTATATCCACCTTTCGCAGCAATGCAGGCTGCTATTCTCCCATGGAGACGATCGTAGAGATGCTGGATGTAGTCCTGTGGAACGGCTTGCCATGCCATTTCCACCTGGCGCCTCAGTTGAACCAGCGTTCGTGCTGGACGCGCAGACCGCGTGAGACGACGCTTCATCCAGTCCCAAACATGCTCAATGGGGGACAGATCCGGAGATCTTGCTGGCCAGGGTAGTTGACTTACACCTTCTAGAGCACGTTGGGTGGCACGGGATACATGCGGACGTGCATTGTCCTGTTGGAACAGCAAGTTCCCTTGCCGGTCTAGGAATGGTAGAACGATGGGTTCGATGACGGTTTGGATGTACCGTGCACTATTCAGTGTCCCCTCGACGATCACCAGTGGTGTACGGCCAGTGTAGGAGATCGCTCCCCACACCATGATGCCGGGTGTTAGCCCTGTGTGCCTCGGTCGTATGCAGTCCTGATTGTGGCGCTCACCTGCACGGCGCCAAACACGCATACGACCATCATTGGCACCAAGGCAGAAGCGACTCTCATCGCTGAAGACGACACGTCTCCATTCGTCCCTCCATTCACGCCTGTCGCGACACCACTGGAGGCGGGCTGCATGATGTTGGGGCGTGAGCGGAAGACGGCCTAACGGTGTGCGGGACCGTAGCCCAGCTTCATGGAGTCGGTTGCGAATGGTCCTCGCCGATACCGCAGGAGCAACAGTGTCCCTAATTTGCTGGGAAGTGGTGTAGCGGTCCCCTACGGCACTGCGTAGGATCCTACGGTCTTGGCGTGCATCCGTGCGTCGCTGCGGTCCGGTCCCAGGTCGAGGGGCACGTGCACCTTCCGCCGACCACTGGCGACAACATCGATGTACTGTGGAGACCTCACGCCCCACGTGTTGAGCAATTCGGCGGTACGTCCACCCGGCCTCCCGCATGCCCACTATACGCCCTCGCTCAAAGTCCGTCAACTGCACATACGGTTCACGTCCACGCTGTCGCGGCATGCTACCAGTGTTAAAGACTGCGATGGAGCTCCGTATGCCACGGCAAACTGGCTGACACTGACGGCGGCGGTGCACAAATGCTGCGCAGCTAGCGCCATTCGACGGCCAACACCGCGGTTCCTGGTGTGTCCGCTGTGCCGTGCGTGTGATCATTGCTTGTACAGCCCTCTCGCAGTGTCCGGAGCAAGTATGGTGGGTCTGACACACCGGTGTCAATGTGTTCTTTTTTCCATTTCCAGGAGTGTATAATTAACGGTTCGCATTCGTAGCGTTGTTTTCGGCTGAGGAAAAAAATGCGATGGGTCACTTTCAGGACAACCCTCGTAGAATGAAATTTGTTCCCACTGCTATAATTCTCATTCCTTCTAAAACAGGTGGAATTTGTAGTATGACAATGGTAGCACTGCCCACGCCGCCTTCCGCGGCTCATGGTCTAGTGGATAGCGTTGCTTCCTCCGGATCACGGGCAAGGTTGGGGATTTTCCCTGCCTGGAGACAGGGTGATAGTGTTGTCTTCATCATCATCATCATCATCATTCGTGACTGACTAGATTAGACTGTGCATAAAACTGGACTGTGTAAAAATCGGGACTCTATATGGACGCTGATGACGGCGCAGTTGAGTGCCCCAAAAACCAAACTTAATCATCATCACTCCTCACGCCGTAAATTGCAGAGCAAGGGTTGCCTACAGCAGGCTTCAGGCCAGTGCAGACAATCCCAATACATCATTACGGCAGAAACTGTGGCCCCGTTTCCATTATTTAAGTTCTATGTATTCCAGCGTGTGTAAGGTTTAGAGCAGCCAAGTCTGCCCCCACCAGCTGTACCTCTAGTTTCCATTTAGGTAGGCAAAACATTTGTATGACATTTAAAAAATGTGTCTTTGTGTTGAAAGTGATGTGTCCTCCATTTGACTGATGAAATAATCCATTTTCAGGTATGCTACCATGCAGACTCGGCTTTGAATCGTCTTCACAACTAAATACCTTATTTACGACGCGTTACGAATAATCTTCATCAGATAACTATGAATAAAATTAAATCAAAAGTCCTTACTCTGAAATGACGCATGCCAGACTGCAGGCAGTAGACTCGAGAACCACATTACTTCAATTTTGCGCCAGATGGCATACGTTATGAATAAAGCCTCCCAAGGAGCATATAAAAATGTAATAGTCAGTCAACCGGTTGCACACCACTTTCTATTCTTTTTTTTATTTTTTAAGAAGAATAAATTTTGTGCAACAATTTGGTTGACTATCACATTTTTATATAATTGCATACACGGTTGCTGAGCACTCAGCCACAAAGTGTTTAAAATCTAACGGAGCATATACAAAGAACGTACAGAAAACTAAGCACAATGTCCAAATATTCCTTCGAGAAACCACAATGTAAAGACCATTGTTATAAGTAAACCCAATCTGCCTTTTATAATTATTTCACAAGTAAAGCAAGCAACTGTTAACCTGTTGATACCATAGATGGATCCTGCACCCCGGTTCCTTCCTTGTTTCCCCCGTTCCCCCGACCCTTCATGTTACCCTTCCTTCCAGTTCGTAGTTTCTCCACCCTCCCCCCTACCATTCACCACTGCTCCCCCCCCCCCTCCTCAAACCATACCCTGCTCCCACCTCATATCCCTTCTCTGCCCTTTGTGACCCCCTTCCTTATCTCTATTTCCCAGTCCATCCTAACACGGTTAGAAAATTTGTTACTTAAGATGAGGTTTTGTTTGTCTTTTAGGGTCCATCTGTGGTATCAGTAGGTTGATAGTTGCTTGCTTTGTTTGAAAAACAATTAAAAAAGGCATGTTGTCTTTCTTTATAATGATGGTCCTTACACTGCTGTCTCTGGATGAAATATTTGGACTTTGTGCTTAGTGTGCTGTACGTTCTTGGTATATGGCCTATGATAGCTTTTACATTGTTATATTGGACTGGTAAATGTGACATCTTATTCTGTCTATCGTTGACAGTGTTATGTAAAGCCATGTAACCGTGCTCTAGATACTTGTTAATGGATTAATGAATGACTAGAAGGTTGCTGCACTTCTCCCCCTTTTAATCTTAGTGATAGATATCGTAAGTCCCTTCCATTCAGAAATTACTAACACTTTTAGAGTGGGCTGCATTGAGTGGAAGTCACATATCACATATTCCAGGCATAGCTTGCAATGATAGATGTGAGTACGTCTTATGGAACGGGACTGATCACGTTCAAGTCTGAAACAGTAATCCACTGCCATACATTGCTTGACTTACGTTGAAATATCTGACGTTCCATAACACATAGGTGACCTAATTTTGTTACAGAGGGAGCCAGTTGAATCCTCTGTGCCCCTGCAGACAGGGGCATTTAACACCCATCATACTGTGAAATCTATTTAGCCAGTGATAGTGGAAACAATCAAAACGACATTGCAGATACATACTGACAGCATGTTACACTTTTCGTGGGCTCTGCAGTGTGAGAGACACTTAGGAGCTTCAGCAGCTGACACTTTTCACAAAATAGTTCAGTTAACAAAAAAATGTTCAAATGGCTCTGAGCACTATTGGACTTAACTTCTGAAGTCATCAGTCCCCTAGAACTTAGAACTACTTGAACCAAACTAACCTAAGGACATCACTGACATCCGTGCCCGAGGCAGGATTCGAGCCTGTGACCGTAGCGGTCGCGCGGTTCCAGACTGAAGCACCTAGAACCGCTCGGCTACACCGGCAGGCGTTCAGTTAACAGCTACGTAGAAATTCAGTAAACTGAAAATAACCCCACTAAATAAATATGAGCTCAGGACGATATTTGTGTACTCACATAAAAGAACTGGACAGGAAATGAGGGGGGAGGGGGGGAGGATATACTTCGTCTGTTAATTGGAACGCGAGCAGTGTTCATGGCGGGGGAAGCTGCCGTCCTGGATGGCTTACAATCAGGTTCCCTTCTAGCAGTATAGAACAGTGCGCAAAGATGCACATAAATTTTCTCCATATGCGTTCTTGTGTTGGTATTATTAGTAACTCATATTTTCATCGCATGAAGTGTTAACGCTCGTTCTGTAAAAATAAGCGGTGACATCGTAGGCCGTTTCTACAGCGAATTGTTTGTCGCTACGAACACCGCCACAAAACTGGCGACGAGGGCTTCCGAACTCGTGTGCAGGGCTGGTTCAACTTGTTTCTGGTTATACTAATTATAGCGATAAAATTTTGGGGGCTGGTTTAATTTGTGTTCACTATGTCTGCCGAATTACAACAGTTGATCTTGTTACAGAGTCAGCAAATACAAAGTCTGGTGGACGCAATCGACAAACAAGCGGCTAATCCTCCAACACCAAAGGAACAAGCACAGGCAGCACCACATTTCCGTGCTTTTGATGCATCCAGAGAAGAATGGCGAGAATATTTCGCGCAGTTGCAGGCGCACATGACAGTCTACAAAATCACAGGTACTGAGCGGCAGCTTTATTTAATTTCCACTGCAGGCGTGGAAGTCTATCGACTACTTTGTAAGTTGTTCCCGGAATCCCAGCCAGAAGCTTTAGACTATGACGTTGTTGTTAACAAGGTTGCTGAGTATTTCGAGTCGCGAGTTCATGTGGCAGCAGCCAGATTCAAGTTCTTCAGATTAAAGAAACTGCCACATCAATCTAATGAACAGTGGTTAACAGATTTACGGGGCCTCACCCGTCAGTGCCGATTTAATTGTGTGTGTGGAGCTTCCTACAGAGATGTCATGTTACGAGACGCTATTACTCAAAACATTGCAGATTCTCGTATTCGTGCTGCTATCTTAAAGTTGCCTGACCCGTCATTAGAGACTGTGATGAACATCATTGAAGCCCAAGATACTTTTGACTATGCTGAGTGTGAGTTAGACCAGCCATGTATTTCTCAAATTGCCTGTGCTAAGCAAGTTATGTCACGCCCGCGGCCCCACCGGCAGAGTCAGACTGTAAACACTAGCCGGCCGCGTCATGTTATACACATTCGTCAGCCGCGTGTGCAAAATGATAGAGTTAAGTCTTGCCCTAAGTGTGTTCTTGCTCATCCTCGTGAACGTTGCCCGTTAAGAAACGCGGTTTGTCACTTTTGTCAAAGGAAAGGACACATCCAGACTGTTTGTTTGCGTAAACGCAAGAACAATTCTAGTGCTGCCCAGCCCATGGATATTCATGTTCTTCAAAGCCAGCCCGCCCAGAAGGTCGCGTTTAAAGTCTCTTCCACGGTTCGTGTGGGTAATAAACTTGTTCGCAATAAGCCACCCACCCAGCCCTCTGCTATGCGACCCAAGCGTAATTCAAACGCTGTGAAAAGTGATGTACAGACTGCAAGTGATGCGGGAGTTGTTGTTCCACCCGCACAACCCACGAGTTGTCGTAAGCAGCGAACACGCACTAAACGCGCTGATTTTGTGTCTTCCGCCTCCACTGCACCGATCCAGAGACAGTGTAATAAACTATTTGTGAAACTACGCATCCAGGATAAGACCTTCAATTTTCAATTAGACACTGGTGCGTCTGTGACTCTCATAAATAGTGCTACGTATGCGGCTATCGGCCGCCCTAAACTTTCAGCGGCAAAACATTCTTTGGCTACTTATAGTGGAGAACAAATTCCTGTGTTAGGTGTATGTAGCGTGCCAGCCACATTCCGTGGCAATACAAAAACAGTTTCATTCACAGTGCTCCGCGCTGCAGACAGTGTAAACATTTTCGGATTAGACTGTTTTGACTTGTTTGGCCTGTCTATTCAAGACAATGTGTTGCAAATTAATTCTGTTGTTGTTCCTCAAGACAGCATAACCGATTTGTGTACACGATACAGTGACATATTTAAAGACGAACTAGGTTGTGCTGCGAACTTTGCCGCTCATATTACGTTAAAAGATAATGCTCAGCCTCGATTTTTTCGTGCTCGTCCAGTGCCTCACGCCCTCCGGGCACCTGTAGAAGATGAACTTCATCGTTGGCAAAACAACGGTGTTATTCAACCCGTTTCAGCGAGCCAGTGGGCTTCTCCCTTAGTTATTATAAAGAAACCGTCTGGCAAGTTACGTTTGTGTGCTGATTTTAAGTCGACAGTTAATCCTCAGACTGTCATTGATTCTTTTCCTTTGCCCAGACCGGACGAGCTGATGGATAAGTTAGGGGAAGCTCGTTTCTTTTCCAAAATTGATCTCCGTGAAGCATATTTGCAATTGCCCCTCGACGAGCAATCACAACAGTATTTTGTCATAAACACGTCGTTGGGGTTGTTCCGTTTTCTGCGTTTGCCTTTTGGTTGTGCGTCAGCTCCAGCTGATTTTCAGCGTTTTTTGTCACAACTTCTGGCTAATGTGCCATCGTGTTGCAACTATTTAGACGATATTGTTGTGTTCGGTCGGACGCCTGCTGAACATTTCCGTAATTTGGAGTGTTTGTTTAAAGTGTTGTCTCAGGCAGGTCTACGTTGCAACATCGATAAATGTTCATTTTTCCTTACGGAGATGGAGTATCTGGGACATGTTATTAATGCTCAAGGCATTCATCCCTCCCAGTCACATTTAGCAGCTATTCGTGATTTGCCCGCCCCTCGCAATCTGCATGAATTGCAAGCAGTTCTTGGCAAATTGACGTATTATATTAGGTTTATACCTAATGCGTCACAGATTGCTGCACCGTTGCATCGTCTCCGCCGTAAGAATGTTCCGTTTGTGTGGTCAGCTGATTGCCAATCAGCCTTTCAGCAGCTTAAAGAGGCTTTATTGAATGATCGTTGTCTGGTCCATTACGACCCTAACAAGCCTCTGGTGTTAGCTTGTGATGCCTCTTCTTTCGGCCTCGGTGCTGTGTTGTCTCACCGAGTCGGCAACACCGAACGTCCTATTGCGTTCGCATCTAAATTGCTAAACAAAGCTCAGTGTAATTATAGCCAATTGGACAAGGAAGCGTTGGCTATTGTGTTCGGTGTCACAAAATTCCATCACTACCTCTATGGTAGACCATTCTCTTTAGTAACAGATCACAAGCCCCTGACGTCACTGTTTCATCCGTCTAAACCAGTTCCTCAGCGGACAGCTCAGAGACTACAACGTTGGGCTCTTTTGTTATCACAATACCAGTATGAGATACTGTATCGCCCTACAGGTCAGCATGCAAACGCTGACGCGCTTTCTAGATTGCCGATTGCTGCGGACGATGTCTTCGATTCCTCCGAAGACTCTTGCCGTCAGATTGACGCCGATGAGCATCAATCCCTCCGGGATTTTCCGATTGATTATCGTCAGGTGGCACGTGAGACAGCTACGGATCCTCATCTGAGTTTACTATTACGTTTTGTTCAACGTGGTTGGCCGTCCAAGGCAAAGGACATATCGGATCCTGTGGTTCGTCGCTATTATCCGCAACGTCATCTGTTGTCTGTTTCGCACGGAGTTTTGATGTTACGCACCGAGAATGACCAGCTTCGTGTAGTGGTTCCCCAAGTGCTCCAACCCAAGGTCCTCGACTTGTTGCATCAAGGTCATTGGGGAGTGGTCCGCACCAAGCAGCTTGCCCGCCGTCATTGTACATGGATCGGCATTGATAAGCAGATTACGCAGATGTCTACAGATTGTTCGACGTGTGCCGAACACCATGCTGCTCCGCCTCAACGCTATTTTGAGTGGGCACGCCCTGCCGGTCCCTGGCAGCGAGTACATATTGATTTCGCTGGTCCATATTGGAATTCCCGTTGGCTCATCGTGATAGATGCATTTAGTAATTTTCCGTTTGTTGTGCCCATGCAGTCTACAACGTCTGCACAAACTATACAGGCGTTGACTTCAATTTTTTGTATTGAGGGTCTTCCAGAAGTTTTAGTGTCTGACAATGATCCACAATTTACCTCTGCTGAATTTGAAAGTTTTTGTTCTGCCAATGGCATTCGCCATGTTCTTACTCCGCCGTTCCACCCTCAATCGAATGGTGCAGCGGAACGTTTTGTACGCACATTCGAGGATCATATGGACCGCCTTCGTGCTACGCACTCTCGTCAGCAGGCCCTCATCACGTTCCTGTCGTCGTACCGGACGACGCCACGCGACGGCCCTTCGCCTGCGGAGCTTCTCCACGGCCGTCGTCATCGCACCTTACTACGGTTGTTGCACCCCCCGGATCGACCCTACGCTTCTGAGCATCGCACGCGTTTTCAGCGCAACGACGCCGTTTTTTTCAGAGTTTATCACGGTCGCCGTCGTTGGGAACGTGGTACCGTGATAAGAGTCCAGGGTCGTGGTTTTTATACTGTTCAAGGTGCTACTGGGGTGCACAGGAGGCATCAGAACCAGTTGCGCCGCGCTGGCCGCCCGGATTCTGCCGCTCGTTCTTTGTCCACAGATTTGGTCCGCGGTGGGTTCCAGCCGCGCCTTCCGACTTCGCTGCCGCCCCCAGGGCAGCAGCAGCAGCAGCCGTCGCCGCTACCACGCCGACAGCCCGTCCCGTTGATGCCTCCCGCGCAGCTTCATCCGGGAGCGCCCCAGGTGATCGCTCCGGCGCCTGCGGTCCCTCTTCAGTCGCCACCGCCTTCGGAGCTGATGGACGTCGACCCCTCAGCCGGGCCGCCTTCCCAAGCGGTGGCTGTGCAGCCTGTCCTGCAGCCGCTTTCCTTGGGCACCCCCAAGGAGTCTGACACCGCAGCGCCTTGTCCGGCGCCCACTCAGCAGCCGTCGACGCAGCTTCAGGAGACGCTGCCTCTCTTCCTGGGTCCCGACGCCCCGTCGCGTCCAGTACCAGAAGCTGCGCCCGTGGTCACAGGCGTGCACCCTGACCTCGGTTTTCAGTCGGTGTTTCCCGAGGCCCCGCGCAGCCAATGCTGGGGTGCGGACCGGGGACTGCCACCGACAACAGTCTCCGCCCCGGTCTCTTCTGCTACGCCTGCGGCCAGACCCCTCCCCCGCCGTCGACGCTCGCCACGTCATTATTCAACGACGGTGCGGCGATTTGGGGGGGAGGAGTGTTATATCCTAGCCAGTAATGCCACCCGAGCCCGCTGCCAAAAGGTTGGCAGCATCAAAGTTCGGACGCCGTCCGCATAAGCAGCGCCAGCGAGACAGGAAATCGCCGCAAGTCTGCGCGCGCCACCGCTGGCTTCTGGCTTCTTAAGCGCTGGAGTCGCGAGCGCTAGGACAGTTCTGTATTCGCCGCTCAGTTGTATACTCGCCAACGAATTGTGTACTTGCTAGTCAGTTGTGTGTTCAGCGCAGCAGAGTTGTTGTTTGTCGTCAGCCGACGCTGACCTAGCCGCTCCGACTCGAACTAGACAGATCTCTGTAGACACGGAGTTCACTATTGTGTTTCTGTATCTTCATCCATAAAGATAAGTACCGACTTTTATGTAATCAGAGTGTTTGGGTTTTCATCTTTCTGTTCACTGTTCCAGCGGACCGGTCGGCCCGCTATTAAAAGTGTGGCGGTGACTTCGTAAGCCGTTTCTACAGCGAATTGTTTGTCGCTACGAACACCGCCACAAAAAAAAAAAAAATTCGCCTAAGGCTTCTCTACCATGTGGCCAGACCACAAATGTATCGTCTACATACCGATACCAGCGAGATGGTTTCTTATCTGCTTTTTCCAAGGCTGACTGTTCGAATTTCTCCATGTAGAAATTAGCTACTGCAGGACCCAATGGGCTACCCATTGCTACGCCATTAAGTTGTTCATAAAACTCATTATTCCTTTGGAAATGACTGGAAGTAAGACAGTGTCTGAAAAGAGCAGTCAGATCTTCTGGAAAAATATCCGTTATAAAATCCATAACTTCATTAACTGGAATCATAGTAAATAAAGATACTACATCGAAACTTACTAAAATATCTTCAGGAGTCAGAATTAAACCTTCAATTTTCTCTATAAAATGACGTGAGTCCTTTATATATGAGTCCGTTTTTCCAAAATATGGTTGTAAACGAGTTGTTAGATATCTTGCTATTTCGTACGTAGGAGAATTGATAGTACTAACAATCGGTCTCAGAGGTAGGTCCTTCTTATGTACCTTGGGTAGGCCATAGAGTCTAGGACACATAGCTTCAGTCTTCAATAAAGCTCTTTTTTCTTCTTTTTGAATAGAAGTGGCCGATTTTATCAAATTATTTGTCTTCCGTAGTACGCTGGCTGTAGGATCTTTCTTAAGTTTTTTGTGTTGTCCTGCCGTTAAAAGATTCAAAATTTTGCTTTGATAATCTTCTGTATTTAAAACAACCGTAGCATTCCCTTTATCAGCAGGAACAATCACTATGTCTTCATCTGCATTTAAATCTCTCAGAGCCTTTCTTTCGCCATTGGTTAAATTACTTTCCAGAGGTTTACTGCGGCATAATACTCTGGTGGTTTCGATCCGGATTGCATTTGCAGTTTCTTTGGGGAGAGTACGTATACCTGCTTCTACATTTGCAATAATATCCTCAACAGGAACTTTCGGAGGTGTTATAGAGTAGTTTCCTCCTTTTGCAAGAACTGAAATTTCGTCTTGAGATAAAACTCTGTCTGACTTGTTAATAACAGTTTCGGACATCACTATATTATTTGTAGATTCTGTATAAGTTTGTAACATTTCGAACTTCTTCTTATGCCTTCTAGTAGTCGTTTCCATCGTGTTTTCCATAGATCGAAATGTAAGGCAATCTATTTTATTCCAAAGGTCTATCTGTATCTTACTAGCAAGGAATAAATGTAACTGCAGTAACTTACGGTCAACAGAATCCATCTCTCGTCTTGTATAATGTATCCTCTCTCGAAGTAGTGCTGCTTCTGTATAATCAAATATCCGATGAACACGGACTGTCTGGAACATCCTCTTCAACTTTAGAAAATTCGGTATGGTAGACGAATCCCTACAACGCAACAAGAAAGTTAAAGTACAAATTAAATGCGCTCTCTTCTTGCGTAAAATTTCCAGGCGTCTAACTGATTTTGAGAATTGCTCCCCGTAGAGTCTTCTGATCACAGTATGAAAGCTTTCACGACCGGATGACATATCTTCTGGTAAACCTTCCGGGATGTAAGGTCGTGGTCCATGAAACTCTTCGGCTCCTAACGTTTCGTCCAGAGCTGCGCTGGACACCTTCAGAGGGGTGTTTCTCCTCCGGTGAGTCTTGCTGACTGACCGGTCGGAGGTCTGAGAGCGACTTATGTATCGTAGAAAGTGGGCGTGACCAGAGTTACACGTGAATGCAGAGATAACCTTTGTCAGAGATAAAACTTAACTATCGATCGTAATCTCGTCACGGATAAAACTGTCTAGCAATTCTGTGGTGCTACTGTCCAAATATCACTAAGTTTCATGGTCTCTTCAGCCAGGAAATCATCAAGTGAAGTTTTCCGAAACAAAAATTTTGTCTACGACGACGAACTATTACCCACGGCTTTGTAGAGAAGCAATTGAAATATATAAACATAGGGATAATTTTAATCGGAAAGAAGACCTTACATCCCGGAAGGTTTACCAGAAGATACTCAGTTAGAACCAAAACCTACGACTTATTCCTTAATACGACTCTTACTACACTTATGTGTAGTACACACATTTAATGTTTATTCTTAAGCCACTTCATTTAACAATAAACATTAATTTAATAGCATTAAAACTGTATTTTTGTTAACCTTCGACATTTACATCCTCTGGAACGAGTCAAGTGAGTTTTCCTTTCTTGTAGGAAACTTAATATATTTTAATTTTGTTCTGTGTAAACATTATAGCTACAATCCTCGGTTTTCGAATTATACAACAGAACATGGGAAGATGACCCTTAGACCTCCACCCCCACGACCACACCCTACCGGTCAGAATTTTTAGTATATTGTTCCTGGCACTCCCGCCTGTCACCGTAGAAAATTTGAGACTCCACAGATTTTTTCCTGGAATTTTTCTTCGTTGACTGGCCTTCATGCAGTGTTGTGGAACATGTGATTCGAATGTTGCAGTACAAAGTTTGGAGCTAAGGTCACAGAGACACACAGAACCGCATCAACCTCAAGTTGGTACGGCATCGAGTTCCACCTCAGCGACGGTGACTAGGAGATATACGTCGGAGGGAGAGGTATAAAGCATGAAGTGAAATACAGTGGCGTAGACAGTCCCGATGATTTTCCAAACTGTGCTCTAGGTTAGCCCAGCTGTATGGGTAGCTGCTCCATCATGTTGGAAGTAAATGTACGTCGTTTCCTCCTCCGTTATAAGCATACATTCACTTCCAATTTTATTCACTCGCCTGGGACATTATTATTTGCCCTACCCTGTATCAAAGAAACCATGCAATAAGTAAATTACTTAATTAACTAATGTACAATGCAATGATATAAACAAAATTTCGGGATTCCGTCTTCTAAGCTATCAACAGTCCTGAAGCCGATAGATTGGACTGATGAAGACTTAAATGGAGGGTGGGAGTGGCACAAGCAAAGTGAGTGCGCGCTGAAATGACTTTGGCAGTGCAGACGACAATACATTACTGTCGGAGTTTATAGGATTTTCCGTTAGTCTGGGGAATGAAAAATTTTTCGTTGGTAAGAGGTGTCTCACTAATTGTAGGAACAAACAGCGGAGGTCATCGGTCCCATCGGATTAGCGAAGGACGGGGAAGGAAGTTGGCCTTGCCCTTTCAAAGGAACCATTCCGGGATTCGTCTGAAGCGTTTAGGGAAATAACGGAAAACCTATATCAAGGTGACTGGACGCGGGTTTGAACTGTAGTACTCCCGAAAGCGAGTCCAGTGTGCTACCCACTGCTCCGTCTCGCTCGGTAATTGTAAAAGACATGCCTTCTTTTTCCAGATTTGTAGAGAAAATGCTATCGTTGATACCATACTTTGCTCAGCGTGGAAAAATGAATGGATTATAACTTTTCCTAATTATCCTCGGAAATAGGTATGTTACTTTCGTTTGAAGTGTTAAAATACACTCCTGGAAATTGAAATAAGAACACCGTGAATTCATTGTCCCAGGAAGGGGAAACTTTATTGACACATTCCTGGGGTCAGATACATCACATGATCACACTGACAGAACCACAGGCACATAGACACAGGCAACAGAGCATGCACAATGTCGGCACTAGTACAGTGTATATCCACCTTTCGCAGCAATGCAGGCTGCTATTCTCCCATGGAGACGATCGTAGAGATGCTGGATGTAGTCCTGTGGAACGGCTTGCCATGCCATTTCCACCTGGCGCCTCAGTTGGACCAGCGTTCGTGCTGGACGTGCAGACCGCGTGAGACGACGCTTCATCCAGTCCCAAACATGCTCAATGGGGGACAGATCCGGAGATCTTGCTGGCCAGGGTAGTTGACTTACACCTTCTAGAGCACGTTGGGTGGCACGGGATACATGCGGACGTGCATTGTCCTGTTGGAACAGCAAGTTCCCTTGCCGGTCTAGGAATGGTAGAACGATGGGTTCGATGACGGTTTGGATGTACCGTGCACTATTCAGTGTCCCCTCGACGATCACCAGTGGTGTACGGCCAGTGTAGGAGATCGCTCCCCACACCATGATGCCGGGTGTTGGCCCTGTGTGCCTCGGTCGTATGCAGTCCTGATTGTGGCGCTCACCTGCACGGCGCCAAACACGTTACGACCATCATTGGCACCAAGGCACAAGCGACTCTCATCGCTGAAGACGACACGTCTCCATTCGTCCCTCCATTCACGCCTGTCGCGACACCACTGGAGGCGGGCTGCACGATGTTGGGGCGTGAGCGGAAGACGGCCTAACGGTGTGCGGGACCGTAGCCCAGCTTCATGGAGACGGTTGCGAATGGTCGTCGCCGATACCCCAGGAGCAACAGTGTCCCTAATTTGCTGGGAAGTGGCGGTGCGGTCCCCTACGGCACTGCGTAGGATCCTACGGTCTTGGCGTGCATCCGTGCGTCGCTGCGGTCCGGTCCCAGGTCGACGGGCACGTGCACCTTCCGCCGACCACTGGCGACAACATCGATGTACTGTGGAGACCTCACGCCCCGCGTGTTGAGCAATTCGGCGGTACGTCCACCCGGCCTCCCGCATGCCCACTATACGCCCTCGCTCAAAGTCCGTCAACTGCACATACGGTTCACGTCCACGCTGTCGCGGCATGCTACCAGTGTTAAAGACTGCGATGGAGCTCCGTATGCCACGGCAAACTGGCTGACACTGACGGCGGCGGTGCACAAATGCTGCGCAGCTAGCGCCATTCGACGGCCAACACCGCGGTTCCTGGTGTGTCCGCTGTGCCGTGCGTGTGATCATTGCTTGTACAGCTCTCTCGCAGTGTCCGGAGCAAGTATGGTGGGTCTGACACACCGGTGTCAATGTGTTCTTTTTTCCATTTCCAGGAGTGTACATCGAAATTAATGAGAGAGGTAAAAATCAAGTTTCTGTTTTTACTAGTTTCTGCTTCCTTCACAAAAAAGAATACAAATGCAATCGAAACATACATTACCATTTCTTCACTTTTGCTCTAATTTCGGCCTTTTTCTGATTCTTTTCTTGATGAGCCAACTTTTCATCAAATCTAACTCTCAATTAGTCCTGTTGTACTTGAGTTATCGAGAGCCGACTCTATATTTCACGGTAAAAAGTGCTGAATTCCATTTTAGTATTGCGTGTACATTAAAGTTGTTTCTCAGAAAGCAAGCAGAAAAGCACGGTAAAATTGCAGTGCCATATAACGGTCCCTCTTGCTGCCACAGTATTTCGTTCGTTCTACCGGCGAGGGGAGCGTAGCTGCTCCACCCGCGTCACGTCCAATAATAATAGCCGACGTAACGAGCCTAGGACAGACGCTCTAAACCATAAACGGTCACGTTTAACACGGAGGCGGAACCCCGCTGAGCTATCTAAAGGGCCCTGTGAACTTCGGCCGGCTAGTTGGATCACGGGTAACAGCTATTAAAGCGACGCTCTCATCCCTACGGAACACCGTACAAGCGCTTCATACAGCCTGAAGGTCTATTTTTATTCTGCTTACTATGCGACGAAACGAAGCGACGAGCGACGAAACGAATTTACGAGGCCTGCAGGTGGCCAATGAGCCCGTCCTCTTTGGGAACGCTGTCATCCAGAGCCAACTATGTAATTACGTCAGCGGACGGACTTTGCTCGAATGAGGTTTACCGTGGACTTTGTGCGAGAGATTACTACCTACGTCTACGGAAACTATTTACTTTCTGCTTTTGCGTGACGTACAGTATGGCATGAAAATGGCGTAATTTGAAATGCGTCGACGTGGCCACTTGCAGCTGGCAGTGCTGCAGGGAACAGAAAGTGTGACCTGCAAATGATTTTATTCGTGAGGGTTGGTGGATTAATGAAGTAGACAAAACTATGCCTGGGTTACCGAAATGTTTTAATCAATATCTGTCAACTGGTACCTGCAAGTGTAACATATTCACTAAAGTTATCAGTCACATAGAAAAAAAATTATCAACAAAAGGTCATGTGGATTTTACAAAGGGATACGGCTTAATGGACTATTTGTAAATCGTGAACAAAATTACATTACGGATCAACGAGTGTGAATTAGCAATATCTACGACATGCACAAAGTTTCATGGAGATGTAGACTTGATAAACAAGATTAAATGTATATTTCAATACGTCTGGTTTTACACGTCTGTTGTTTCAGTGTCCATTACATGTCATGAAGACAATGAAAAAAAAAAAAGGTCTGAAAGAGGACCCACGCAAAATACATATCACTGAAAAAGCCGTACCCTTTCGGGATGTTTCCAGATCCTTAAACTGGGAACTGAAGAAGGATAAGGTGTTAATAGAACACACTTGTACCTTGGGTTTTGCTGACGATTTTGTGCTACCTATCTCAATTGCGGCTAAACATACACAGAATGTAAGAAATCAACAGAGGAAGTTTGAAAGTAAGGCTTAAAATTAATTACAATAAGGCTAATACAGTGAACATAGAATACATTGAAAATGAAGTGGTATAGTTTAACAACGAGATCGTGGGATCTGTGGATAGGTTCTTATATTTAAGACAGTTTATGATGTGTTTGGAACATTGGAAGCTGAACATCGGAAAGATCACAACAATGCAGCAACTTATCTCTGTCCTTTTTGTACACGGAGTGGAAAATTCCTCTGAACCACGACATTGCCTCTTCCATTTCTATTACATCGCCTTCAAGTTCATCTCTCTTGTCCAGACCCTCTACATACTCCTCCCACCTTCCAGCTTTCATTTCTTTGCTAGGAACTGGTTTCCCATCTGAGGTCTTTTATTCTTAGAGCTGCTTCTCTTTGTTCCAAAGGTGTTTTAATTTGTCTATAGGCGGTGTCTGTCTTTGTGGTGTCACCGCCAGACACCACACTTGCTAGGTGGTAGCCTTTAAATCGGCCGCGGTCCATTAGTATACGTCGGACCCGCGTGTCGCCACTGTCAGTGATAGCAGACAGAGCGCGACCGCACGGCAGGTCTGGAGAGACGTACTAGCACTCGCCCCAGTTGTACAGCCGACTTTGCTAGCGACGCCACACTGACAAATACGCTCTCATTTGCCGAGACGATAGTTAGCATAGCCTTCAGCTAAGTCAATTGCTACGACCTAGCAAGGCGCCATCACCAAGTTATATTGAGATGATAATACTGTATCAACAAGACCAATGTTCACCAATTGTGGATTAAAGTTAAGTATTCCAGCAGCTACGTACTTTTCTTTATAGCGTTCATTACGTATCCTGTTTCAGACCTCACGCCAGCCTGCGTGAGTTTAAGCGCGTGCCTTTCGGCTTCCTCTCATTGTGTCTAGGCTGTCTTGCCTGGACACAACAATCTTTCCCCTAGTGAAACATGCTTCTAAATTCTTACATTATCCCTCTAGCCATTCCTGTTTAGCCATGTTGCATTTTTCATATTTGCATTTTCCTCATATTTTAGACGTTTGTATTCCTTGCTTTATTTGCTGAATTTTTATGTTTTCTTCCTTCCTCAATTACATTCAGTTTTTTCCTGTGTTATAGCTGTGTATAGCTTTTACTACGCCTTATCGTTTTATGTATTTAATTCTCTGCTGCCTTCGCTATTTCATCTCTTAAAGTTACTCATTCGTCTTGTACTTTATTCCTTTCCCCTGTTCCCTAATGCTACCTCCCTCAGACACTCTCTTCAAACTGTGGTACTTTCAACTTATTCAGATTCTATCTTTTTAATTTCATACCTTCTTGCAATTTCTTTAGTTTTAATCTACTGTTCATTATCAATAAATTGTGATAACAGCTCACATCTGCCCCTGGAAATGTCTTGAAATATCAAATACGGTTCTGAAGTCTCTGTCTTACCATTATAAAATCAATTTGATACCTTCCAGTGTCTCGAAGTCTCTTCCACTTACACAATCTTCTTCCACGGTCATTAAACCGAGTGTTATCGGTGATAAAATTACGCTCTGTGCAAAATTCTACCAGGTGGTTTCTTCTTTCATGCCTTCTCCTTTTACTACCAGAATAAATTCTTTTATCTCATCACACATTTCTTCAGTTTCTTCATAATCTGCAGAGCTAGTTCGCATATAAACTTGTACTACTGTGGCAGGTGTGGGCTTCTTGTGCATCTTGGCTAAGAAAAGATGTTCGCTATGCTAGTCATAGTAACTTACCCCCATTCCTATTTTCTTACGCGTTATTAAACGCACTCCTGCATTACTGCTATTTAATTTTATATTTATTCCCTGTTTTCACCAGACCTTTTCCCCCTACAACTTCACTAACTCTCACTGTCTCTGACTTCAACCGATCAGTTTCCTCTTTTAAATTTTGTAAGCTACCTGCCTGACTAAGGCATCTAACGTTCCACGTTCAGACCCGTAGAAAGCCAGTTTTCATTCTCCTGATGACGACATCCTCCCGAATAGTTCCCGCCCAAAAATCCGAAAGGGGAGTATTTTACCTCCGGAATATTTTATGCGAGATGACATAATCTTCAACTATGCACACAGTCGAGTTGCATGCCCTCGGGGAAAATTACGAGAGCAGCTTGCCCTTGCTTTAAGCCGTTCGCAGTACCAACATATCAATGCCATTTTGGTTGATGTTACAAGGAAAGATCAGACAATAATCCAGATTTTTGCCCTTAGAACTGCTGAAAAGGCTTCTGCTATCTGGTATCTCAACAGATACGCCTCCGTTGTGGTTGCACCTACGGTTGAGCTATCTGTATCGCGAGGCACGCACGCCACCACACCGACGGCAAGTCAGGAACTAATGAGCTTCCAAAGGCACCATACGGGAGGAAGACTATTACCTCAACGTCTGCCCTAGTCATGGTGTGGTGACAGTTGTCTTGTTGTAAATGTTGGTGTTATAAGAAGAATCAAAAAATATAATTGTACAAATCAATCATTTCCTTGATGTTTTCGTTTTTTGCTTAAAGGTTCCAAATCCCCTTAGAAATATGTCCAAATTGGTAAGAGACTTTCAGAGCTCAAGCGTTTTGTAATGAAATGGACAGAATTGCCGAAACTTTAGTTTAAGGTTAAAATTGAATCGGAGTGGAGAACTGCATGTGATTTAAATCCCAATCAAATGAAAAGGTAATTTGTTAACGCAAAATGCAAAAATTGTGAAGCCTAAAGGACAATTTCTCTCTAAACTAATCAACTCTGACCATTTGAATAGTTGTTATTTATTGACTGTATTGTCGAATATGTTCATTATGTAAACTGCGTTACTGAAAGTGAAAACAATGCTTTGAACAATTAATTAATAGCAGAAAGCTGAACATGTTGAGAATCCATGACACATTAACAAAAATAGTATGATAATACTAACAACATTTTCGTATTTTCTTTTGTTGTGTTTAACGTCTTCTGTGGCGCTAAACTGTCTTTCAGTATTGTGTAATAACGCAGTCTGGCGAGAAAAAATATTACAAACCTGGAAAAGTTATCCTGGATTTTGAATAACAGAAATCGATGGTAAGTATTTCAGGTTCCGCACCACAGAGGATTCCGTTTCAAATGACTAGCAACTGGTAGATCACAAGAATAACATGTTGACTGGGAAAGCATGGACTGTAGACGGCGAAAGCAAATAGTTGCTCCTGGCCGACTTTGTCACAGTGAAGCTGTAGAAGAAAACACAGTAACTGTCAATCCGCATGTCCTGTTCCTATTAAGTCCGAAAATAACTGCTGCTGGCGAGGAAGGGGATAGCTTTTCGTTGAGACGGTCATAACCATATCTCAGTTTGGTAATAGTTCCACGTGGAATGCTTCCGTATAAGCTACCGCCAGCAACATGTGTTGCAAATTGAAAGCAATGGCTGGATGAATGGAAAAATAAGTACTATGATGTCTGAAAATTTCGTGGAATGCTTTGTGGTAAAGTAATAGGCTTTTTAAAACCATGCTCCCAATGATTCTGACAGGGAAAGTTTAGAATCAATGTTGACTGCCGGTTTTGCTTATGGCTGTGAGATACCGACAGTTAATGTGAAAATCATTCAAAAAGTACGATTCACTTGCTCGCGATGGGCAGATGCATGAGGGTTGAATTACTAGGAGGGACGGGAAAAGGTACAAATGGATCAGGGAACAAACTAGATTCATACCGATTGTAAATAAAAGATAAAAACAAAATGGAGAAAATGGGCAGGATATGTAGCCAGGCAAATGGATAACAATTTGACTAAGGAAGTTCCTTGCTGGATTCAAAGAGATAAGAGAACATGGAGACTTAATGCTATTTCCAGTCAGTGATCCCTCTTATCTACGCCGAATCTTTGAAACGGGCCTTTTCGCGAGATCTGACTGCAATGGCTTGCTTCGGAACTAAATATTCTGCATTGCAGATAAGAATAAACGCGTAGAAGCCCGGTATTAGGCAGGGATCCATACAACTGTCAAATACCCCACACTTTACTTCCCAGAGCTTAGGAAGACTTTCTCTATTTTATAAACCATACTTTTCTTGCATGTTTCGAGGGCACCTGTTCGTAACATCACAATGACCATCACTATTGGCTGTTTGACATAAACTGCTGAGAGAAGACATCGTTGAGACTTCCTGACGCGTTACAATCCTTAGCTACACATATCCATGTCATTGCTACATATTTACCAACGTAATCTACCCAACTTTCATGTGGCGACTTACAGGCTTACAACATTGTCCCAAAAAAACTACCGCAAAATTATTCTCCGTTTATGAGGCATTGATATTCCTATGATAACCGGTAAACGCTCTGTAAAGAGCTGGAAAAGATCGTTATTGGGAGGCAACGCCTACAATACTCTTCTGCTACACTCGTCGTGTGTTGAGCCGAGTGAAGTAGGAAGATTTGTGACTCCAACATTCCTGTAGGGAAGTCAACAGTTCAATAAGATAAAGAGATGGAAGACGTAGAGTTCGCAGTACTAGATTCCGTATCCCATCAGTGTCATTACTTTGTGACTGCATTTTAGAAGAATTGGCATGTGGTACTGGACACGTAGCATGTTGGGGCACACAGTAAGACAAATCACTGCCCACATCTACTGGAGAGCTATGTTACTGCCTGAGGACACGTCGATGGAGTAGCTGGACACTATATCTCTCGGGAATGTTCTTGTACCTTCATCACTGTAACTTTAAACTTACAGCAAGTTACATATAATTTTTGCCGAGGTCGATGGATACGCCAACAGATCCAAGGAAATCAGTGTCAGTAAGAACCTGACTGCCTCATTTAACGATCGTTTATTCTCTGTTCACTAGATTCGCATTCGGGAGTAAAATGGTTAAAATGTGCGTCCCGTCATTCAGATTTAGGTTTTCCGTGATTTCCCTAAACTGCTCCAGGCAGATGACGGGACGGTTCCTTGCAAAGACACGACCGTTTGCCTTCCATACCTCTGAAACATTTTCAACTTGTAGTCTGCCTCCAATGACCTAGTTATAGACGGGACGTTAATCGCCAGTCTTGTTTCGTTCCTTCTTTGCCGTCCGTCCACTCCGACTAATCTAAATGTACACTGGCTTTCATCAAATGACAAGGCAAATAAAGGAGAAGAAGCTAACCAACGCAAAACTGGGTAGTGGCATGTATCATCACTTGTGGTCAGTGTTCCCTAATCTTTCCGAAACCATTACTCCTTAGTGCAATCAGGTATTGGCTAGCAGCATTGTCAGCCTTTGGAACAGTGACAACAATTTGCGGCACAACTGGCTGACCAACAATTGGCTTCGGCCCCTCCCACAAGTAGTTCCCAAAGCGTCAGTCAATTCGAATTTCCGACTCATGTTCCTCAACCCCTGTGCGTAAACAAGATTTGTCTGCATTCTTTTAATGCGTCGATACTCTCCAAGAGCAGCAGCACTATTACTGTGGCCGGCCGGAGTGGTCGAGCGGTTCTAGGCGCTACAGTTTGGAGCCGTGCGACCGCTACTGTCGTAGGTTCGAATCCTTCCTCGGGCATGGATGTGTGTGATGTCCTTAGTTTAGTTAGGTTTAAGTAGTTCTAAGTTCTAGGGGACTGATGACCTCAGATGTTAAGTCCCATAGTGCTCAAAGCCATTTTAACCGTATCAGTATCGGCGCCTGGTGGCAAGACATGACAGTACTAACAACGCAAAAACAGCAGCTGTCCACACACATTTACAATAAGAATTACCGTATTTTAAGAACATCTTGCCATGAAAAAATTTATTTAAAAACATCTATACAGAAATTATTCTTGTTCTTATTTAAGGGCTTTGAAGTTATCTATTCTTCCTTCCTTTCTTCCTTTTGTTTTAGTTTCGTCCATATTTCCATATTACGATTGCTGAATCACTTACAACATAAATTTATCGTTGTTTTTCTTAGCTCCTATACCTCCAGAGTAAATTGAATTTGTCTCTCAGAATGAAGCGCAGCAACAGAAAAGAGCCAGTGGAAAATAATCAACAAATCTAGAGACTAAAAATGTTGTATGTCATTAGTGTACTAAGTTACACAATTTTAACAAATTATTTGGAACAAAGGAGTATCTTAAGTAACGTGACGCTGTCTCCCATCTTATTGCACTGAGGACAAAGGTATGTGAAAATATGGGTATGATGAGATATACATAATGATTAATTTTTGCAGTGTAATGAGCCCCTATACAAATATACTCTGGTGTGCGCAGCTTAGGGACGAAAATATCTCTGACGTGATGTTTCACTGCCAAGTGACATAGCTCGATGAAATTTGGACCATACATAGAAAGAACTGCTGCAGTTTAGATTAGAAGGTAACTGAAGGAAATATGAAATGAGGTGAACAGAAATTATACTTGTACTGAAAGACAATAATTACACTGATATCACCACGATTTATAATGGTTCCCTGTACATTAAAAAAGGCGGGACATGGTTCAAAATAGGCTGTGTAATCACCACGGACGGCAGTGAACGCTTTGCAACGTGCTCCCATGTTGCGCACAAGGTTGCTATGGATCTCCATTCCTCCAACAACGTGGTTGAAAACTTGTGGACGGTCGCTGATGCATGCGGACGTATTGCATTACGTTCTTCTAACGCAACCCACATCTACTTGATGGGACAGGGCAGTCCATTCACCGAATATCCTCTCGTTGCCGGAGCTCCTCCACCTCTCAGGGCCGAACGCAACCCCTGAAATGGCGAACATTCGGAAGGAGCAGAATGTCGCAATAAAGTTGACCGGTGATTGTATCATGTTGAAAAATGTGGAGGACAATATGCCCATGCAAATTTATGCCTTCCCATATCCTAACACTTGACTACCAAAATGATCCAGTTCGACATTATTCCTGCGTAAATTACGTGCCCTCATACGCACACCAGTGGGTAAATCCACAACTTTTTTGAGTATGTTTGCATTTTTGTCATCGTTGTTTTACCAGCCGTGTGGGTCTAACGTTTCCACTACCAAAGAATAACGACATATCCTCGTGTAAAGTTTGTTTACTTTTGCGGCGAAATCAATAAAAAAATTTAAATTTATTGATTTTTTGAAAATAAATAATATACGGATATGGAACTTTAGCTTTAGAATTTTTGAAAGGCTTTTTCACGGACTGCATTGATCGGCTTGAATGTGGACAAATTCAGTGCTGTGTGAAATTTGGCTGTAATATAATTTATAGTTCATTACAGACATTACAGACATTATATTCTACATTCCTCTCAATATAATCATTGGCGCTGACTTTAAATTATTGTGTCTCTCTGCATCGTAATGTGTCATTACACTTTCCACTTCGAGATCAATAACAACATACTAATGATGCAGTTTGTTTAACAAAATACAAAATGGTTGACGTTAGTATAATCACCAAAAAATCGTATAAAACTAAATCACTGATGCAAAACAAGAGGTGCAAACTGTGTGTCAAACTCCTCTTTCAGCTGAGGCGCGATTTTGGAGTGGTTACGTGTGTCGTCACTGTTCCAGCATCAACCGTCTATACGAAACAATGACGACATGCCTTTTATAATTCATATTTTACGCAAATTTAAACTGAAAACCAATTTTCTTCATAGTTTGGCACATAATAATAGAAATGGGAATTTCCCACACATTGTAGTAGCAGTTTCGTATGTATGAAAATCGTGTTTATAATGTGTTGGCTGAACCGAGCAAACATGAAAATAAGCATACATATTAGAACAATGGATGTACACTTGACAGCAAAAAAAGTGGGTCACTGCCGAATACAACCAGCATAACGTAACTGTGTTGCAGTTCCTCTAAACACCAAAACTCCATGGGGTACAGTCGTTTGACTACACACAATGGGTAGCGCAAGAGACTACTAAGAGACCAAAGGTCTTTATAGCAGTTAGTCTAAGCGTCAACTAATATTGTCATACAAAACATATTAGAAAACACGTTCTTAGCGATGAGACACCCCATAACACTCATAAACTAACCTTAAATACAACATGTGACATTCCAAAAGTTCTGAGAAAACGGATTATTTTACATATATCGTACAGTATCCTTAGTCAAAATTAAATACTTGAGCCAATATATGGAGTTACAAAGCTGTACGGCAACTGGAAAAAAGTTTTTTGCTCTCTGAAAGGTTTTCCATCCACGTGCTGAAGGTCGCTCAGCGGCGAGTGGCTCTGGAAACTGGATATTGGACGAACCAGAAGAAAAACGCGATTAACGGCAACAAGCACTCTAAGGAAATCTCAACATTAACAGCGAATCACCAGTAACATCATTGTTCCCGTAACACATCAACAGTTACATGTACACAAATTTGAACTATAAATGACATGACAAACGTCGTCGTTCTGGACCTGGATTCAAACCCAGCACCTATAGCCATTGCTAACTAAGCTAAGCTTTGTTTGTGCTTTATTGAGACCGGATAACTAGCCATAATGAGACGTGAAGTATAGACGTTTGCACCAGTATCAGTTATCAGTTCAGATCCTGAAAATAAATGACGAAAATGTTTGTACTGAACTGGGAATCCTGTCATAACAGTTACAGTCCTGGGAACTACCCCCAACGCGGTTTAATATGGTGTCATTCACAAGGAACAAGGTATGTTCATGTTTACTACTGAAATGCCATCATATAAAGCTTGTGACAGGGATGCGAACCCAGCACCTTATCAGTTTGTTAACGAAGTACAGTCATGCTCAAAAGTATCCGAACGACCTAGATTGCATTTCGCCTGATACCCATGCAACCCACATAACGCAGCTGTCTAGCAGGTCCTCTAATCGCTTCTTGATACAGTCGTTTGACTATTGAAAATGGTTCCAACAAAACACCACTAGAAAACACTGCTCTGTATCGCAATAGCTCAGGATGTAAAGTAATACCACGATACTAAAAATATCAGGGAGCACCTCATCACAGATAATACTGTTCTTAAGGCTTGTAAGCTCGCATTTATAGGAATAACTGACATACGTGAAATATTTGCACACTCATTATTACGTCTGATAGGTAAGTTCGTCGTATTCATGATTTCCACTTCAAAGTAACGTACCATACTTGTTATTTAACACAAAATGTCATTAAGAATTTACGTTATTCACGAGCAGCTAGTTGATAATATGTATGAACTTCAAATGACACGACGAACCGACTCATTCTGCATATGGATTCAAATTCAGGTCATGCAAACTATGATTTCTTGAATGACGGAAATTAACAGTCATTCCAGACTAGGCATAAAGAGAGTGATCTATCTCGATGTTAGACAGTATCAATTAACAAATATCAACTTCAAATTACGTAACGTAAACATTTTTATCGGTCGCGAATTCCTACCCAGCATCTATTGTCCCTGTTAACGAACTACGAGAGATGTTAAATATTGCTACTTCACAAGTAATTTACTTGAAATGCAGTGAGGTAAAGCTTTGTGTCTGACAGGGATTCGAACCCAGAACCTAATCGGATTGTTATCGAAGCACAATCAACTTTGACATATCGGATTTTCCCGGCAGTAGCTAGATGTATTAACTGAAATGACGAGACGAAACACTAATTTTTTCCTTCCCAGGGCTCCAACCCGGCACATATCGCTGTTATATTCTAGAGAAAAGGAACGTTAAGTATGGGATTGTTACACCAGCAGCGACATGTGAGCATGTTTGAACTAGAAATAATATGACAAAGGGTTCAGTGCTGACTAGCAATCGAACCCCACACATATCGTTGTTGACTACACACAAAGAGACGTCAGATAACGAATTTTTCTCCACCAGTAGCTCGGAATAACATCCTTGAACTTACAGTGATCTCGCAAATAGTTCTGTGTCTCACTGGAAGTCAAAAACGTCAGATATCGTTAGTGTTGACAACGAATGAAAATGCATTAAAAATAAAAACTATTATCCACCAGAAGATAGGTGTTCTCATGCTAAAGCTTGATAATACATAGTGAAAAGTTTGGTGCTGGGCCAGGATTCCAACCCATTCATGCGCAATACGTGGAGATGTTGAGGAATCTGTAGTTCTGAACAAACAACAAGTTGTAGTCGAGCTGTATTGTCACAAAGGGATCAAATTCCGCAATAATGGTGGTCTGAGTTGCATTCCCAGTTCATAACCAATTTTATCGACATACAGAAGCTAAAATGAAAGTTGGAATAAGAGTCCTGTGAACATACACAGGGTTTGTTTCGTCACTAGAAATAAATAACTAGTATAAGAAAGGTTACTGGTGATAGAGTTTCTACATGTCGCCACTCCTTACTTTATTGTGGTTGCACCTAACGTCCACTTGGTAGAGATGGAATATCATGTTTAATGTGATTTTCAGACCACAATGCAATTATACCTTCTTCACTTGGCGTAGCCAGAAGAGAATAGAATCTGTCTCTCTCTATCAAAAAACATCGGCAGAAGTTGGAATCGAACCGAGACCAACATCATATAAAACTATAATCAGTCCAACAGACCACCCAACCCTCTTCTCTACAACGAATTTTTGTAACCTGACACCGCTGTGGCACAAAAGATGAAAATTCTGACACAAAGGCTCCCTGTAGTGGTTTGCAGGATGTTCAGTATATTCATTTACTTGGTTAACTAAATCGCCATGAACTAGCTGCCTTGGCTACCCAGTGCATACATTCGACTCTATATTGTAATCACCGAAATAAAACAATGTAACTGCCATCTACACAGAACTGCCAACAGTGTAGGATGCAGAAATTTATATAGGAAGTGTTCCTTTCCATTTGAGCTACTCTATTGCGCTATCTGTTTGTTGAAACCATCGTGCAGGCAAAAGAAATGCTGTAACTGTCTGTCTCTCAGAAGTCTAGATCCAGCCGTATGCATTATCTCACAGCACTGTGGAATGCCGAAGTTCTGGAGGAACTGTTCTTCACTTCCAGAGGGGCTGTAGCTACGTCACAGCCAGTAGCGTAACGGTAAGCGTATCGCACTGTTGATAAGACGTCGCGTGTTCAATTACGTTCGCTACTATATTTTTTTTAAAAACGCAGTTCTGGTGTCAGCTGAAGTTAACAATTTAATCGAACTTTGAACATAATTCTCTTCACTCCTCAACCCAAAATAGTCGCATGTGAAAAAAGGCTAACTTCTGCGTCATTTTGTTCTTTTCAGGTTTAATAGACGGCCAGGCAGCAGATGCGCTCGAAGCTTTTGTATTATGTATGGGGAGAGCACATCGTGCCAAAATGGTCAGAAAAGCATTTTCTACATTCGCTGTCGTCTGGTAGTGACATTTTATTCTTCTTCAAACCTTGTTTGACAGCTTTAACTCAGAACAAGTTTCCTACATGCATGTAATCATTATACTGCATGTACATCGTCAGACAGTTATAGATAACATCAGAGAATTCGCATAATCGTTGATGATTAATTTCTCTCTCATGTTTAGTAGTGTTTTAACAACACTAAAAGAATCCTTACGAAAGCTGTGCACTGTATTGTAAGAAATGAAATAAAACTACCCACGATAACCTTAATACGAAAGTAAGTCTGTTTTAACAAAACTGAGTATCTGTACACAAGCGTGCCTCTATCTGCACTAATTAGTAAAATACTAGTCACTTAGATTTCGATTGGTTCTGTGTTTAAATGGTATGCTGTGTCATACTCAACAGGTATGCAAATGTGGCAATTCATAAATAAAGTTACGTATTCCTAGAAACCCAAAATTTGCTTGTTTGCAGCGGAAAGATGCGTTACCTGTTGTGCAGCATTGCACTATGAGCTGAAATTATTTTCTTACGATTAGCTTATAGATGTTTGATCTGAGTGCTTGCAGCTCTTACACAGATGGGATAAAAATGTTAGACTTAGCGAGGCAGGAACCGCGAACCATAACAGTTTCCTTTATACAGGTCAGCACGTCAACACAGAGCTAGCGGATAGATATGGTTTGCGCCTTCCTCTTACGAGGCCAATAGTGGCTAGGACTCGTAAACCGCTATTTACAGGACGAGATTAGTTGCGATTGTCACGTTCAATGATTTTGCTTGGCTGAAAACCGTAAATTTACAATCTTCTGTTACACCTCAAGCGATAACAACTCCGGTTATTCAATGGAGATGACACGAGAAATCAAGTGAACTTTGAGGCTTAATTTCGTGCACACCAGGAAGTAACTCGTCGATCACAGAGTTGCCAAACATACCTTGCGTTGTTGCCAAATTTCAGTTTTATTACCAGCAGGAAGAAGACGAACCGATGTGATCCTACAGCGGGCTGGGAAGTGACCATACCTGGCGCCTCAAAGACGCGGCTGCTACGGCCTGGAATACGTAATGCGTCTGATTCGCATTTCTGTAACTAGGTTTAGGGACTGGAGCTTAGTTGCTAATAATACTCAGAACTGACTGCTACTAAGCATCATAAATCAGTAACTCTCATAGTTGTCTTTATATTTCATTCGGAACTGTACTCAAAACTAAGAAAGTCATTCACGGACGTTGTCGTGCCTCGCCGATAGTCGAGCACAACAAACAAATAAAAATAAAAAGGGAATGTCTGTGTGTGTGTGTGTGTGTGTGTGTGTGTGTGTGTGTGTGTGTGTGAGAGAGAGAGAGAGAGAGAGAGAGAGAGAGAGAGAGGGCGGGGGGGGGGGAGGGAGAGAGAGAGAGAGGGTAAAAAACTGTTGTAAAGAAATGAAATACTGGTATGTCAAGATATCTTTCATTAAAATGACTCGTTCCACATCATTACGAAATGTCGTATTCATGATCTATGGAACAAGTATTAATCTAATCTAATCTAATCATATCTTATCCTGACTATCCATGAAGAGTCATGAAGTACCGAAATTTTCGCCCATATAAGTAACCAAATCTAAACTTGAAAATAAAAGATGACAGTTTTTGTAATAAACCGGGCTCCTATCAAGACCCTTTCATCCCTGTTAACTAACCGTGAAAGATGTTTGATATACTTCAGTTGTGAAGTAACTAAGTGTGTATGAATTTAAAGATGAAGCGCATGAAGTGAAGTTCTGCGATGGAGATACGAACCCAAGACGTACTTGTATTGTTAACTAAGTAAAATCAAATGTTACGTATCGGTTTTTCTTGCCAGCTGCTAGGTGTTTAATCTAAAATAAGGACACAAATTTTTGTGCCTGAGCGACAATCGAACGTCACTCTTATCGTTCTTCTTTATTGTCCACGAATATTGCTTAGGTATCAATTGCTTACTCACCAACAGTAAGATGTGCGCGTGTTTGTCCAGAAATTGTTGGCAACATGAACGGACATTAAAAATGTACGTTAATTTTCACTAGCAGACCGGTGTGCACGTGATAGGGCTTGAAATGAAATTATGAATATTTTTGTACTGGATCAGGATTCGGAGCCAGATATTTACCTTTGGAGGAGACCTAGAGAAGACTGCAGGCTTGGGAAAAGGAATGAAATGATTGAACTATACTGTTCCGAGAGATTCAGATCCTCGAAAGAGGAGATACGAATTCGAATCACAGTCCAGCACCAAATTTTTCAACATCTCTAGTTCAATCAAGTACAAGTAAAATAAGAACCCTGTTCCTTTAAATGGCTATCAGTTCATCAAATAAAATAAAATTTTCTAATGTAAGTAAGTTTACTGGTGACAGTATTTCTGTTTACCCTGACCTCCACCTATGTCATTTTCTAATGTAGACTGGCTCTGCCCAGTTTGGAATGAAGGAACGTGACGTTTAGTGCAGACTCTGGATTATAACGGCTTTCTCTTGAGGTTACAAGAGGTAAAGCAAATCTGTTTGTGCCTCTTAAAAGTAAATGCCTGAACCCACGCATTGCACTTGTGATAATTCGTTGCACCAGACCATTGTGGCCACATTTCCCAGCCCCAGGAGTGCGCTGTAACCGATGGTGTGCTTAGCTTACTAACTAGTCACGGTGGACAAAAACCCGAGTCTATTAAATGGTTAAGTAGAAGCAAGCTTCTCACGTGGAGATTATGCTATTCTCATGTCAGCAGGATGTAAAGACTCTTCTAGGCGTCATAGCCTCGATTTGAAGCCATTTTGAAATTTTCACTAATTCAAGAAATTTCTTAGTTCCAGAAAATCCACTGTGAAGTGTGAAGTTACCGGATAATTCGATTATCACCGTCATTATTACTATCATTTTCTTCATACCGCTGCTGGAACACATGTGCTTGAAGATGATTTAAGTCCTTTTGGTCATTATAGAAGTAGTTGCCCAAAAACAAGTTCTTTCCCTGTCTACGGAATCCTTTTCATGTTAATATCAAACATCAGCAATTACTCGTAGATCACATTAAAACTAAAGTAATTGATGAAGACGTTACTTGATAACGAAAACGCGCTGCCTTTCTTCAATTACTTGCGCCTAGAAATGGCTGTCGAATTCTGCCAAACCAAAATCCAAGGCATCTTACTGCCTTCCAATATACGTCGCTGTCGGTTCTTCCATATGATTTGGTCGACGTGACCACTTTCAAGCTGTGTATGACACAGAATGTTTTAGAAAGTTAATTGTTTTCCTTTGCAATACACAGAAAGATTTTCATTCTAAGCTATCCAAGTCCAAAATTTTCGCAATATTAGTTCAAATTTAATATTCGCTTCCATAATGTAAGGAAAGTATTTCACAGTTGCAAAACCCGCATCCGACTCACTGTCCTTACAGTTGGTCGCTGGCCATAAATTCTAGCTCAAAGTGACGCCAGTTTAAGTAACCTAATGTAGCGAAGACTGTTTGCCAGTGCTCTTTCTCACCGTAAAATATGCAATTCGCTCATTGGGCTCCATAAGTACACTGTAACAATCATTTAAGTAAAACAACATGACCTTCGAGTGGGAGACATTTCGTCCCCCTTTTCCTTCTGTGAAATTGGTCAGTAAGCTTTTTGCCTTCGAACCAGCGAAATGCGGCAGAGTACGGCTGGTAAACGATTTACAAACCACGATTTAGTTCCGTTAACACGATTTTTTAACAATTGGCGTAGCTGAAGGGATTTAGTTTCTTCTTAAATCGTCCTGTGCAGCAACATCCACAGATATCTCAAATAGGAAAAGCTGTTTATCCATGTACGAAGGTTGTAAAACAAACTTCCCATAGTTTGTGTCGGGTTGATCTTTTCGTCTGATAGCACTGTGTAAGTATTTTGTGTAAGAAGTATTAAGGTAGTGTTCCTGTAGCTGTGGGAATCATTGGTAGAAAACGAGTTTCACACCAATGGGTACAGTACTGATAAATATTCAAAATGATTATCAACCTAAGTCTGCGTTCATCCACAAACAGAGGCGTATTTGTAATATTGAAGCTAGACTAGGTATCCTTGTCTTCCTTGGGTGGGCATTGGAAGACGTTTACACACACGTATACGAGGGTAATCCCAAAGGTAAGGTCTCCTAAGGGACACGCAAGTGCCAATGCAGGCACAAACGAGAGATCTTTAATTTTAATGGCAAGCAGAAACCACAGTGTTGGCTGCATGGTGGCAAGGTGAAAAAGAGCAAGACTATGGATACGAACGTCTCAGGTTCGATCCCTCACCAGTCCCACGATTTTTATGTGCCGTTTTACACATATTTCCCCTGAGGCAGTGTTTGTTGATGTGAAAAATGCCGAGTTGCACTGTGGTCCGAAAGTCACGTAAACTGTAGGTTCCCCTATTAACTGGCTAGGTAGGTCAACTCAAAGGTCGGATGAAAGCAACAGCATACCAACAAGTCCGTTCATATTAAAGCACTGTGGTGTTCAAACCACTCTTCCGACTGATGACTGCTTTACTTTCTATGAGTTCCAAAACTAATGATCTTCGGGTTATTAATATTTTTGTGTTTTCATGCTGTAGCTTTGATACCAGTAAACGTAAGTAACCGGCCGAGCACTGTCACCGTTCGAGTTGTCAAGGTGGTAAACGACGATGCTGTCGACCCCAGTTACAATTTTGGTCATGGCTATGTTCCAGTCGAATACCTCTATGGGCCATTCTGCGAATTTCAAGATATACTTTTATACACTTGGTACGTTTCCAAATTGATATCTGATGGAGCTGTATTTAGCAACATGAATCAGATATGCTTTCCGTGCAATATATCGGAGAACACGACAGTGCAGCGAGATTTCGTTTGTGTGTTGCGCATGGTGCAAAAAATATTTGTGTTTTGCTTGCTTCTGTGATAGGTTTCACCCCACTGAATGCGAGCAAGCTCACGAATAGACTGTCAGTAACTGGAATTACGCAATAACACACTTAAAAGTTGTATTTTTTCATTATGTATCCCGATGAGAATAACTGTAAACAGGTTATATGCCTACTTGCTTATTATCGCGATTTTCGATGCTTTCCTCAAAAAATTAAAATTAAATTAAAAAGAGAGAGAGAGACAGAGAGAGAAAACAGAAATGTATTTCGAATATCAGCTCAGTGACGCCATGTTCGTCTCGTGATATAAGGCAAGGATAGTTGATAGGTAATAACTCGTTGTACTAGCGATATGTATGGCTACAGGGTTCTTTGTTTTCTCTCTGCAAACAACTGGAACAGAAACAAAGTGGTAAAAAAACCTACTCAGTGCGCCAATTAAACACTCAGTCATTCTTGGTTATTTTGTTAATCGTCTGTAATGCAGTAAACATCCTTGATTATTGATTTGTAATTAGTACCATTGTTATAGTTATTCGTCACCCCACAATAGCTTTCCTATCACTCATTGCCGTCGATGCACGTAACGAATGGATCAGGATGAATGGAATGTGGGATGTTTCGTCACGGAGAATACACACATTTATCTCGGCGTCTGGTGTCAGGGTAATATGAAAATCTCAATAAGAAAAGACGACAATAACACCCAACTACTTCTGTCCACTTAACACCATAACGACAGACCAATTGGCGTCTCACTGTATTTTGATTATAATTCGTTAGCCTTTTTGCGAGCTCATTTTAATACCTCGTGGGAGCAGGCATAATATTTAGCTTTTTGAACACCGAACAATAACACACACAGACAGTAGATGGAAGGATACAAAGAAAAAATCAGGCTCATGGGTGTGGATTCAGTTCATCATAAGAAGACTAAACAAGAGGGAAACATTACGAAAGCAATGGATACGCTGGTTAGTATACGTTATTTGTACAGATCTGAAGATGAAAAAGCGCAGATCTGCACAGTGCCCGTATCTGCACTTTAGTTTCTGTCTTAATGGGCATAATTTTTAGTTTCATCTATTCTGAATTATCAAATGAATTTATTATTACGTGGTACAGAATAATTAGGTAACTGTGTTTCTTACAGCTTCCATTCGCACCAATATTTTTCTACATTCTCGTGCAATTCATGAAATTCTACTTGTATGATCACAAGACTGCACATACATGCAATCGATTTCGAGGTGCAAAGTGTTATCTTACTCTTCGTGACAGGTCGGCAAAGTTGATTTCCAAAGACTTTTTATTGTACTGAAATGATCTTTTGTAACAAAGTAACAAGGTAAGTGTTTTATTCGTATATATTTTGTGGGAAATTGTAATCGTGATGGAAGATTACGCACCTGAATGTTTGACACAGCTGGTAGGAGAAAACGCTGCATATTAACCAAACCCGCACCTCCTCTCCGTATCCTCCTATGACACGAGCACAGGATTTTCCTCCTATAACGCTACAGATCTGTTCCTAGCACAGCTGAGAATTGGCAACATCGTCACAAACATTTGGCAACACTGTGACAGTGAAATCACTTCCCCGAATGGTACTGAACTGACTCGCTAAATTCACTTGATATTCCCTTTCCATTTGAATGACTCGTGGTATATAACCCTCACGTAAACTAAGACACTGAGACAGAAATTTCAATTTTTTGGCTAAAGAAATGCTATTCTTCACATAAGTGACAACTTTTAATATCTTTCACGATGCGTTATGAGGCTGAGCGACCAATACCATGAGGAGAGTGGCGTGCAGGCAACAGTGTGTCCGTAGACCCGTGGTACCGCCCGTGTCTCGTGATCCAACGGTTAAGAAAATCGTCAGTTATAACCGTGGTAGAGGCAGCGCGTACGAGCCTTATTTTTGAGTATTATTTCATGGAGCAGCGGTAACAAAATCAGAAGAAAACCTTTACACATCAAATCCTCTTGGCAGCTCGACTCAGAAAGTTGTGTTAATGGTCATAGATCTCGGCTTTCTGACTGCCAAGCTGCTATACAATACAAGCGTCTCTGAAGAAATTCGAAGCGAACGACAACGATATGAAATTCAATAATGTTCTTCACTTAAGACTCCCATGCCAGGGTTATAAGTATGAAGGAAATAAATTGATTAGCAAATCGCAAGAAATACTTTCAGCTCAAAGTGCAATGGTGGAAAACTTACATTGCTACACAACAGGTAACGCATCTTTCCGCTGCTGACAAGCAAATTTTGGGTTTCTAGGAATACGTAACTTTATTTATGAAATGCCACATTTGCATACCTGTTGAGTATGACACAGCATACCATTTAAACACAGACCTAGTCGAAATCTAAGTGACTAGTATTTTACTAATTAGTGCAGATAGAGGCACGCTTGTGTACAGATACTCAGTTTTGTTAAAACAGACTTTCGTCGTAAGGTTATCGTGGGTAGTTTTATTTCATTTCTTACAATACAGTGCACAGCTTTCGTAAGGTTTCTTTTAGTGTTGTTAAAACAATACTAAACATGAGAGAGAAATTAATCATCAACGATATATGCGAATTCTCTGATGTTATCTATAACAGTCTGACAATGCACATGCAGTTTATTGATTACATGCATGTAGGAAACTTGTTCTGAGTTAAAGCTGTCAAACAAGGTTTGAAGATGAATAAAATGCCACTACCAGACGACAGCTAATGTAGAAAATACTTTTCTGACTATTTTGGCACGATGCACTCTCCCCATACATAATACAAAAACTTCGAGACGCATCTGCTGCCTGGCCGTCTATTAAACCTGAAAAGAACAAAATGACGCAGAAGTTAGCCTTTTTTCCACATGCGACTATTTTGAGTTGAGAAGTGAAGAAAATGGTTCAAGTCGCTCTGAGCACTATGGGACTTAACATCTGTGGTCATCAGTCCCCTAGAACTTAGAACTACTTAAACCTAACTAACCTAAAGACATCACACACATCCATGCCCAAGGCAGGATTCGAACCTGCGACCGGAGCAGTCAAGCGGTTCCAGACTGAAGCGCCTAGACCGCACGGCCACACCGGCCGGCTGAGAAGTGAAGGGAATTATGTTCAAAGATCCATTAAATTGTTAACTTCAGCAGACAGCAGAATTGCGTTTTAAAAAAAATGTAGTAGCGAATGTAATAGGCCCCGCGACGTCTTATCAACAGTGCGCGACGCTTACCGTTACGCTACGAGCTGTGACGTAGCTACAGCCCCTCTGGAAGAGAACAACAGTTCCTCCAAAACTTCATCATTCCACTTTGCTGTGAGATAATGCATATGGCTGGATCTAGACTTCTGAGAGACAGACAGTTACAGCATTTCTCTTGCACTCCACGATGGTTTCAACAAACAGAAAGCGCAATAGAGTAGCTCAAATGGAAAAGAACACTTTCTATTTAAATTTCTGCATCCTACACTGTTAGCAGTTCCGTGTAGGTGGCAGTTATGTTATTTTATTTTGGTGATTACAAAATCGAGTCGAATGTATCCACTGGGTAGCCAAGGCAGCTAGTTCATGGCGATTTGGCCAACCAAGTAAATGAACGTACTGAACATCCTGCAAACCACTACAGGGAGTCTGTGTGTGAGAATTCTCATCTTGTGTGCCGCAATGGTGTTATAATAGAGAAATGAGTCGTAGAGAAGAGGGTTTGGTGGTCTGTTGGACTGATGATAGTTTCATAAGTTGTAGGTAGCGGTTCGATTCCAGTTTCTGCCGATGTTTTTTGATAGGGAGAGGTGGATTCTAGTCTCTTTTGGCTACGCCAAGTGAAGAAGATATCATGACATTGTGGTCTGAAAATCACATTAATCATGATATTCCTTCTCTACCAAGTAGACTTTAGGTGGAACCACAATAAAGTAAGGAGTGGCTACATGTAGAATCTCTATCACCAGTGACCTTTCTTATACTATTTATGTATTTCTAGTGACGAAACAAATCCTGTGTATTGTCACAGGACTCCCAGTGAGACACAGATCTATTTGCGAGATCACTGGAAGTTCAAGGATGTTATTCCGAGCTGCAGGTGGAGAAAAATTCGTTAGCTGACGTCTCTTTGTGTGTAGTCAACAACGATATGTGTGGGGTTCGATTGCTAGTCAGCACTGAACACTTTTTCATAATATTTCTAATTAAAACATGCTCACATGTCGCTGCTGGTGTAAAAAAACAAAAAAACCAATACTTAACGTTCTTTTTCTCTAGAATATAACAGCGATATGTGCCGGGCTGGAGCCCTGGGAAGGAAAAAATTAATGTTTCGTCTCGTCTCGTCATTTCAGTTAATACATCTAGCTACTGCCGGAAAAATCCGATATGTCAAAGTTGATTGTGCTTCGATAACAATCCGATTAGGGTCTGGGTTCGAATCCCTGTCTAACACAAAGCTTTACCTCACTGAATTTCAAGTAAGTTACTTGTGAAGCAGCAATATTTAACATCTCTCGTTGTTGTTGTTGTGGTCTTCAGTTCTGAGACCGGTTTGATGCAGCTCTCCATGCTACTCTATTCTGTGCAAGCTTCTTAATCTCCCAGTACCTACTGCAACCTACATCCTTCTCAAACTGCTTAGTGTATTCATCTCTTGGTCTCCCTCCACGCTGCCCTCCAATACTAAATTGGTGATCCCTTGATGCCTCAGAACATGTCCTACCAACCGATCCCTTCTTCTGGTCAAGTTGTGCCACAAACTTCTCTTCTCCCCAATCCTATTCAATACTTCCTCATTAGTTATGTGATCTACCCATCTACTCTTCAGCACTCTTCTTGTCCAAATTATTTATCGTCCATGCTTCACTTCCATACATGGCTACACTCCATACAAATACTTTCAGAAATGACTTGCTGACGCTTAAATCTATACTCGATATTAACAAATTTCTCTTCTTCAGAAACGCTTTCCTTGCTATTGCCAGTCTCCATTTTATATCCTCTCTACTTCGATCATCATCAATTATTTTGCTCCCTAAATAGCAAACCCCTTTACTACTTTGTCTCATTTCCTAATCTAATTCCCTCAGCATCACCTGACTTAATTCGACTACATTCCATTATCCTCGTTTTGCTTTTGTTGATGTTCATCTTATATCCTCCTTTCAAGACACTATCCATTCCGTTCAACTGCTCTTCCAAGTCCTTTGCTGTCTGTGACAGAATTACGATGTCATCGACGAACCTCAAAGTTTTTATTTCTTCTCCATGGATTTTAATACCTACTCCGAATTTTCCTTTTGTTTCCTTCAGTGCTTGCTCAATATACAGATTGAATAACATCGGGGAGAGACTACAACCCTGTCTCACTCCCTTCCCAACCACTGCTTCCCTTTCATGTGCCTCGACTCTCATAACTGCCATCTGGTTCCTGTACAAATTGGAAATAGCCTTTCTCTCCGTGTATTTTACCCCTGCAACCTTCGGAATTTGAAAGAGAGTATTCCATTCAACATTGTCAAAAGCTTTCTCTAAGTCTACAAATGCTAGAAACGTAGGTTTGCCCTTACTTAATCTAGGGTCAGTATTGCCTCACGTTTTCCAACATTTCTACGGAATCCAAACTGATCTTCCCCGAGGTCGGCTTCTACTAGTTTTTCCATTCGTCTGTAAGGAATTCGCGTTAGTATTTTGCAGCTGTGGCTAATTAAACTGATTGTTCGGTAATTTTCACATCTGTAAGCACTTGCTTTCTTTGGGATTGGAATTATTATATTCTTCTTGAAGTCTGAGGGTATTTCGCCTGTTTCATACATCTTGCCCACCAGATGGTAGAGGTTTGTCAGGACTGGCTCTCCCAAGGCCCTCAGTCGTTCCAAAGGAATGTTGTCTACTCCGGGTGCCTTGTTTCGACTCAGGTCTTTCAGTGCTCTGGCAAACTCTTCGCGCAGAATCGTATCTCCCATTTCATCTTCATCTACATCCTCTTCCATTTCCATAATATTGTCCTCAAGCACATCGTCCTTGTATAGACCCTCTATATACTCCTTCCACCTTTCTGCTTTCCCTTCTTTGCATAGAACTGGGTTTCCATCTGAGCTCTTGATGTTCATACAAGTGGTTCTATTATTTCCAAAGGTCTCTTTAATTTTCCTGTAGGCAGTACCTAACTTACCCCTAGTGAGGCAAGCCTCTACATCCTTATATTTGTCCTCTAGCCATCTCATTTTTGAGACGTTTGTATTCCTTTTTGCCTGCTTCATTTACTGCATTTTTATATTTTCTCCTTTCATCAATTAAATTCAATATTTCTTCTGTTACCCAAGGATTTCTACTAGCCCTCGTCTTTTTACCTACTTGATCCTCTGCTGCCTTCACTACTTCATCCCTCAAAGCTGCCCATTCTTCTTCTACCGTATTTCTTTCCCCCATTCCTGTCAATTGTTCTCTTATGCTCTCCCTGAAACTCTGCACAACCTCTGGTTCTTTCAGTTTATCCATGTCCCATCTCCTTAAATTCCCACCATCTTGCAGTTTCAACAGTTGTAATCTACAGTTCATAACCAATAGATTGTGGTCAGAGTCCACATCTGCCCCTGGAAATGTCTTACAATTTAAAAGCTGGTTCCTAAATCTCTGTCTTACCATTATAGAATCTATCTGAAACCTGTCAGTATCTCCAGGCTTCTTCTGTTGTGACTTGGCAAGCCACTTGGAGGTGAAGCCGAAAGGTACGCGTTTAAGGGTGGTGGTTTTTGGGGGAAGGAGACCAGACAGCGAGGTCATCGGTCTCATCGGATTAGGGAAGGACGGGGAAGGAAGTCGGCCGTGCCCTTTGAAAGGAACCATCCCGGCATTTGCCTGGAGCGATTTTGGGAAATCACGGAAAACCTAAATCAGGATGGCCGGACGTGGGATTGAACCGTCGTCCTCCCGAATGCGAGTCCAGTGTCTAACCACTGCGCCACCTCGCTCGGTACGCGTTTAAGCTCACGCAGGCTGGCGTGAGGTCTGGAACAGTTAAAGGATTTGAGTCTAGCAAATAAAGTACGTAGCTGTTGGAATACTTAACTTTAATCCATAATTGGTGAACATCGGTCTGACGGTACATGCCTCACAAGATAAATAGCAAATGAGAATGGCGCCTTGCTAGGTCGTAGCAAATGACGTAGCTGAAGGCTATGCTAACTATCGTCTCGGCAAATGAGAGCGTAATTTGTGAGTGAACCATCGATAGCAAAGTCGGCTGTACAACTGGGGCGAGTGCTAGGAAGTCTCTCTAGACCTGCCGTGTGGCGGCGCTCGGTCTGCAATCACTGGTAGTGGCGACACGCGTGTCCGACGTATACTAACGGACCGCGGCCGATTTAAAGGCTACCACCTAGCTAGTGCGGTGTCTGGCGGTGACACCACATTCCTCCCCCGCAAATCGGCGTACGGTTGTGTTATAAGGCTTCCGCCTGCCGTGGGGAGGACCCCATGTTGACGTACGCGACGAGGTGGGGAGCCTAACAACAGGCGAGGCTGTGCCACCCGCACCCTGCCATTCGGTCCGAGGGGAGGTAGGAAACACCTGAAAACCTAGTCCAGGGTGCATGCCAACCTGCGGTGTATGCGCCCGTATAGAGACAGGAGGGGCCGAAGGGTCGACCTCCATCGGGTCGGGCGACCCAACGGGCGAAGACGCCATGTGGTCCGGAGCGGGCAAGAGGTCCATGTCGGAGGACAACTGGTCACGGGAAGCGATCGGCGGCGCGTGACCCAGGGAGGCGCCCGGCGGTTGCAGCGACATGTCCACTGCCGGCGTCGGCGGCGGGAGAACAGGCGGCGGCGCGTCGCTATGGGGCAAAAGGAAGGCAGCGTCGGTAACACCTGGGGATGAGGCGAGCCAGTAGATGGGTCCCCAGGGCGCTGAACGGACGGCACCGTCGCTGAAAGCAGACGGGTAGCGGCAGAACCCAGGCGACGACAGAGGAGCAGCTGATTGAGATGCCGACGCACCTCACCAGAGGCCCCCAAAACCAAATACATAGCGCGGCCGAGGCAGCGAAGGATGCGCCCTGCGAGCCAACGCCGTGAACCACGATAGTTGCGGTAGTAGACAACGTCACCTGGGGCAAAAGCAGGTGTCTGCCGCTGCACAGGAAACTGATGCGGCGGATGTAGCAAAGATATCAAGGTTCGATGAGGACGACCGTGGAGCAACTCAGCCGGCGAGCGACCATTTCGGTGCTGAGAGCGATACGAGAACCAAAAGAGCAATAACGCGTCCTCCCGAGAATGCGACTCTTTCAACTTCAACATCTGTGACTTGAAAGTCCTGACCAATCGTTCCGCGGCACCGTTCGACTGTGGTGAAAACGGCGCGGACGTCAGATGTTGAATACCATTGGCCTTGCAGAATGTCTGAAATTCTGCGGACATGAATGTCGGGCCATTGTCGGAAACAATAGACTGTGGAAGACCTTCAATGCAAAAGATGGCGGATAACGCTTGGATGGTGGCAGATGACGTCGTGGAAGACATCCGGACAACAAAAGGGAAATTACTGAATGAATCTACCACAACCAACCATCGAGCATTCCAGAATGGACCAGCAAAATCGATGTGTAAGCGTTGCCAAGGGGAAGTGGCTTTTGGCCATGCAAAGAATTTCCGCGGTGGTGCGGATTGTTGTTCGGCACACGCCATGCAAGAAGAGCACATATGCGTAATCGTAGCATCGATTCCGAACCAAGTACAGTGCTGACGAGCAAGTTGTTTCGTTCGCACTATACCCCAATGTGCTTGGTAGAGAAGCCGTAAGAGGACTGTAACGAACGTGGGACCACGACCCTTGACTGATCATTATCAGAAGGCAACAGCAAAACACCATGTCGTACAAAAAGTCTCTTCTTGTGAGCAAAAAATCGGCGAACCAACGGATCCTCGATCCGTGACGTTGACAAGGGCCATTGCGTAGCAACAAAACGCAGAACGGTAGCAAGGACAGGGTCAGCAGCTGTGGCTGTAGCTACACGACGAAAATCAATCGGAAACGATTCGACCACGTCATCGGTTTCCGAATCAATGAACATACAAGCAAGTTCGGAGGAATCGAATGCTCTATCCTCAGCAACAGGCAAACGGGACAACGCATCGGTGTTTCCGTGCTTAGCAGTGGACCGATACAAGATATCGTAGCGGTACTGCGAGAGGAAAATAGACCAGCGAATGAATTTCTGTGCTGTACGTGGAGGTACAGGCTTGTTCGGATGAAAAAGCGATGTCGAAGGTATGTGGTCTGTGATGATGGTAAAGTGACGGCCATACGAGAAATCATGAAACTTAGTAACACCAAATACGAGAGCCAATGCTTCTTTCTTGATCTGTGAATAATTTCTTTGCGCAGAAGAGAGCAATTTGGACGCAAAGGCAATAGGGCGATCGTGCGAACCATCTTTGTGCGCAAGCACAGCACCGATCCCGAAATCCGATGCATCTACCATCAACAAAAGGGGTTTCTGGGGATTGAACGGCGTAAGGCAAGTATTGGAAAGCAACGCCGATTTCAACTGGCGAAAGGCGCGTTCGCATTCCGTCGTCCAGACGAACGGAGCATCTTTACGACGTAAGCGATGAAGCGGAGCTGAAATGGAAGAGGCGTGGCGCACATATTTATGATAGCAATTGATTTTTCCCAGCACCCTCTGTAGCTGCTTCAAATTCTGTGGCGAAGGCAAGTCTTGTATGGCACGGAGGTGCTCTGGACTGGGATGTATGCCTTGTGCATTGATTACATGTCCCAGAAAGGGTAAGTCACGAATATAGAACACACATTTGTCCTTCCGCAAGCGAAGACCATTTTGTCGCAAGACCTGATATAATGTTCTGAGATTGGCTAAATGTTCTTCTTCGGTCTTTCCGGAGATCACAATATCGTCCAGATAGTTTGCTGCAGTAGGGACCGACGCACAAACAGTTTGTAGATATTGCTGAAACAATGCAGGGGCGGATGCACACCCGAATGGCAGTCGTTTGAATCGGTATAAACCAAGATGCGTGTTAACCACCAAAACGCGCTGGGATTCTTCGACCACTGGTATTTGCAAGTACGCATCGGCTAGGTCCAACTTCGAAAAATATTTACCTGGGCACAGTTTGTCAAAAAGATCTTCCGGGCGGGGTAAAGGAAAAGTTGCAGTCACTAGTTGTGGATTCACTGTTGCCTTGAAGTCCACACAAAGTCTCAATTTTCCGGAAGGTTTTGGCAAAATTACCAAGGGTGATGCCCAGAGAGAAGCCTGCACACGTTCAATCACACCTTGTGATTCCAAATGGTGTAACGTTCTTGCGACCTCATGACGCAATGTGTGGGGAACATTGCGCGCTCTGAAAAATTTCGGTTGCGCGTTTACTTTCAGTTCCAAATGTGCTTTATAGTCTATAGCGCAACCAAGGCCCGGTGCAAAAATGTCTGCAAACTCTTCACATAGACGAGAAACACTGTCTAAAGGCACAGTCTGGTTCACTGATAGGACCTGATTTACTATAGACAAGTTAAACAACTTGTAACACCATACCTCTTCTGCTGTACAGATTTATTTTACTTTTGTTTTATTTAATGTTATAACATTGAGTACCTGTAACTGTGTTTGATTGAACAGATAACACAAAATTGAATACTCTTTTCTTTGTCAAACCTTTGATGTCGTGATTTGATTCTATGCAAAGTAGTGTATCAGCAATTTATATTCTTTGTCCCATTTGGAGGGAACAAAACTTACTGTATATAATTGTAATTTTGTGTGAATAATTTTTTGTAGAAGTGCCAATATGTGAAAATGTTCTGTTTTATTTAATGTGTTTGTTTGCTTTTATGTAAACTGCTGACCTTCACTTAGGGCTCTTAGTTATTCTGTATGTAAAAAGTGTAGTGGTTCCCCTCGGGAACGGAACTGTGTAGCGCGCGCCAATTGTGGTTGGCCTAGGTGGAAAAGGTGGAACTGATAGTCAGTCGGGAACGAGTCACCGGACGGAAATGAGCTACCAAACTGTGCACTGCTATGCAAAGTGTGCATATTGTGCTGATTCCGAGAGAGGCTTTTCCTGCTTCTTTCTAAGGCCTCGGATGGATGGATAATTAGCTGGAACTATTCTGGAATTTGTATCTGTCGTCGCCACCAAGAAATGACAGAGTCCAGCAATTCTGCCTACAATTCCACCTACCAACATCCAGTTGCCACCACATTGCGCAATCATTGCAACGTAATACTATAATGATGTACAGTGAAGGATCAGCTTAATGGTTGTGCTAATGTGCTGAAATATAAGGTAAATTATATCTGAATTTATGTACCAATCTTGACTTTTCTCCTCATCATAACACCTCTCAGGTTCCTCTCCGCTTAAGCTAAAGTGATATCCGAGTGTCCTTACTAAAAGAAATTAAAGCCTAGAGTTTTGCTAATTAATGCCTTTTGAACTTAGTAAAAAGAAAGTTAAAGTTAATGTGGCAATAGAGTGAGTTAAAGTAAATGTTGTTTGTTGAAAATATTCCTATTAAAACTGCTTACTAAAGTGCTGTTGCCAAATTCAAAATTAAAAGTTCTTAAGATTGAGGCTTATAAAGTAAATGATCACAATGTTGCCAGCAGTAAATTCTTAAAGGTGAGTCAGTTCTTGCAATTCGGTCAGTATTGTGTTTCGCTGTAGTAAAAGTGAGAAAGCTGCAGTTGTTGAACATTATATATTCAAGTTTGCTAAGTGTTTGTGTATCTTGTGTATTATAAGTGCATGTTAATAGTAATGTTATAAAGACCATTCACTTTATGTAAGCCTGAAAGTAGTAGGGTGTTTCGGTATCTCTTATAATTTTTGCAAATAGTTTGTCCTGCTCTAGTTGTTAGCTTCAATCTTAAAACATATGTGTGTCAGAGTTCATTGCACTCGCGTGTGGCTAAGTCGAGGTTGTGTTTGTGCATTATAGTTACTTATACCTACTTTCATAAACGAGAACATTAATCTTTCTCTTGCCTAATTAGGCTGGCGACCGTTTCCCTTATTCTATAAACAATATAGCTAGGCCTAAATTTTGTTTGTTACTATTCCAATATGTACGTAATTTTGTCTTTCATTTCTGATAAGCCACTTCCGTTAGGAACAACACGGTCAACATAACAAAATTCCTCTCAGAGGGTAACACTGCTCTGTTGCTTTATACCATAATTGCTATAACAAAATAATTCTGTTTTGCAAACTGCCTCCAGTTTTGAGGTTAAGGTATAGCAGTAGAGGACGAGAGTGTTATACGTGGCGACCGTGACAGGACGTTGTTCAATTTGCACCTACGGACGGAAAAAATTATAAGTAGTTAGCATTTTACAAACATAGAGTGAACATAAAACGTCCAGCGGCACGAACCTGTACATTATTTGACAGAACGGATAGTGAAAGTTCAGTTGAAATTGAAAAAAAAGGTATCAGTACTTAATAATATCTAAAATGGACAGGAAACTAGAAATAAATCTAGACACGCGAGAACAGAATGCAACCGAGAGCAGTTCAGGCAGCACACCAACAGATGGCCTTACTCGCGAGTTAAATTACGTACGGTACCACGCCGATGTCAATAAACAGATAGAAGCTATGAATGTCGCTCGTACTAAGCAAGACAATATGAACGATGTTTTGGAAGACAGTGGCTATGTTAATGAATCGCGGGATATGTTTGAATCACCAAAAACTGAAAGGGAAGTAGGACTCGAACACAAAAATGTAGTAGAACCTAAAAGTGAAAAGAATCCAGATATGATAGAATTGTTAAAAATGTTGTCTGCACAAATTACAGCACACAATGATAATATTAAGGCACAAATTGCAGCGCAAAACGCAGCACTAGGTAGTGATATTAGTAAACAAATGGAAGAGCAGTGTACCAGACTTAGTAAACAAATTGAAGAAGTCAACTCAAGGGTAGGAACAGTGAGTAATGAAATCAAAAGTATTAAAAGCGAAATTACTGTCATCAATGGCAATATTGCCAATGTACAAGGACAAATTGATGACATTAACGAAAGATTTGACTCTGAAGTAATTAAAATTCAATATCAAATAGAACCCTTAGTCTGTACTAAAGTGGATGAAAAGGTATTCGGTATTAAATCCGAAATACAAACAGAATGTAACGCAGAATTTGCACAGATTAAACAATCTGTAACAGAAAAAAGTAGGGAACTAACTAATCAGATTGTTACTTGCGAAAAGAAGTGTGAACATAACACTTCACAAATCCAAGGCAAAATGTATGACTTGGAAAGAAAATTACAATCAGGACCTATACATTTTACAGAAAAAATGCCTTTCAGTAAGATGTTAGAGGGCGAGGAAAAATTCGACCCAGCAAAAAGCCATAACGGTTGGCACCCCCTAGACTTTGTAAAGAATTGCGAAAGAAATTTTCCTGAATATTTGTCTGACCAGGAAAAAATTAATGTTGTAATTAGTGCACTAACGGGAGAAGCAAAAAGGTGGGGGTTGAATCTTGATACTAACCTGATGTCTTTTGAAACCTTTAAACAAAAATTTATTGACGAGTACTGGTCAGATCGAAAACAAGACCAGTTGTGGCGTGAATTTCTAATGGCTAGACTGTATGATGTCAGAGGTAGGCAAACCATGAAAGAATTCTGCGAATCATGGTACAGAAAACTGATACATTTGAAGGCTAGAAGGACTGAAGCTGAGATCGTTTGGGTTCTTTGGCAGAAACTGCCTGAGGATTCTAAACGGTATGTTGGGAGTACCCACAGTAGTTTTTCTGCGTTCTTGGAAAGGGTCGAGGATGAAGATCACTGGCGGAGAAATCGCGAATCTCGTCGCCATAATAACAACGATTATTCGCGAGAAAGTAATGACCAAGCTGAACGACAGGAAAATGATAGATTTCGTGTAAACACGATTCAAAGAGGTCGCGCGAGAGGCAGAGGAAATTATACGACGCGCGGCAGAGGATACTTGGCGCGGAATTTCCAAACTAGCGACGCAAGGGAAAACTGAAAACCGCGTGTGTTACGGGCCGGATTCACGCGGAAACTGGTTTTGGGCCCAAAGAAAATATGTCAAATATTAGATTCGAGAAGGAAAGAAGTAAACTACGGGGCAGGAAGGTTAAGAGAGCGCCTATAGCAGACGGGCGCGGAGTGATACATAGTGGCATTCCCAGTGGGAAGTCACGTGATCGTTCGTGCTCGGGCCAGCGGTTGCCGGAGCAGCGTACATTGCACTTGGCAGCAGACACAAATGGCAGACGTCAGAACTAGATGGCTGCCGTAGAGGGAAACAGAAGAGGCGGGATCGGACACTTCCGATGGCCGGTTTCAGTAGTAAATGAATGTAAGAATGGAAATAAAGTTAATATGTCTTATGATAAAGATAACTCAGTATCGGAATCGTGCGAAAAGACTTTATTAAAGAATGAAAGGGAGCCAGAAAAGGCACATAAAGACGGAAATATTGGCACTGTTAATGATGTGTATGAGGTAAAAGACGTAGCTGTGGGAGAGGTTATGATAAAATATGCCACGCAAAAGACGTGTGCACAGCTAATAATAGGTGAAAGGGATGTAAAGGAGGACGTTAGTAAACATGACATTATAAACAGTGCAGGTGAAATTGTTGTTGATGGAAAGGTGTTTTATGATTCTAATGCAGAAGGGTCTAGCATGTATTTCGCACGATTACCTGAGAATGATAACAAAGGGGAAAATGAAATGAAAGTTATCGAAGTACATGACGATTATACTAAGTATGAAGTTAAGGCTGAAATCGTTCAAAGTGATGCAACAGAAGTGCCTGAGTCTCCAAACGATGTGCAGTGGGTAGAAAATGAGTCGAAAACGAAGTGGCTGAAATATCTAGTGATAATTTGCCTCGCTGTTTAAAAGTTGCATTCCTACTCGAATCTGATAACGAAATAGAACCTAGCGATAGCTCAGACGAAGGAGAGACGACAGATTCAGATACAGATGAGTCTGCAGTGGTAGACAAACATACTTATACCTTTACAGAAAGAGGTTACGAAAAAATTAACGACATCTTTTCGAAACAAAATCCGGAATGCGTAACTGAAACAAAACCGAAAGACCCGCCGGATGACACTATATTAGGGCAGGCTTTACTTAATGTAATGACAGAAATAGATTAACAAAAAGCTAAAGAATGTCCAGAGATAAATATAGTAGAACGTGAACTGTTAAAGATCTGTAAAGATGTAGAGGTCCACAAACCCAAAAAGCCACCCGATAAAATAATAGCACAACAAGAGATGATGTATCTTGCTAAAGACTTTGAAACTTCAAAACCTAAAAAGCCACCTGATGAAACAAAACGTTGGCAAGATCTGAATAAGTTAGTGAAGGATGTAGAAGATAGGAGGCCCAAAAAAACCACCAGACTTAAGTGACTGTTTTATGAACCCTAAAAGACTGCCTTGTTAATAAAGAGACTGGGGGCAGGATGCTGTATTTGTACGGTACATATTTTGTTAACATAATACATAACTTTAGTATTATTATTGTATCTGAGTGTTACCTGAAAGTTAATTATTGTTTTGTTGACCTTGAGGCCTGGGGCAGGTTGTTTATTTATTGTTGTGTACTGTTTGACTTTGCTTAGGAACTGTTTCAATTTTAATTGGATACTTATTGTTGCCAGTCTAATTATGAAGATAGAGCCATTTAGTATGAGAAACCTGAAAACTTTGTGAATAATGATGCTTATGGTAACTTTATGCAAGTGCAAAGAGCTCCTCAAGATAATAATTAATTCGTAATATACTTAAAGACCAGAAAGGGCTTATATTTACACTATGTTGTTTATTTAAAGGTAAATATCCTCAGATGAGGACTGTTGAGCCTCAGGGGACATGCACTCTTTGCATTGTCAAGTGTCTGACGAACACTAGGTACCCGAGTTGTTGCCAGCACCACTTCCATTCCTTTTCGTGCTGCCAACCTTCCTCTTCACCATTCAGAACTTTTACTATCTTCTTTCCTTCTTCTCTATCAGAGTAAACTGAAAAGTAAATGAATAAATGTTGTGGACAAGTAAATAAATAATTAAAGTGGGTACACTTGAAAATGACCAAGAATAATGAAAGTATAGTGAGTATTGTTAAAGAAAAAATGTAATGGAAAAGTAATTGGAAGGAGAAGTATAGATGAGAAAAGGTAAGAATACTGAAAACAGGGTAAATGAATACTATATTATGACTAAATGTAAATGTATTTTTGAAAATAGGGATAATTATGATGTTGAAAAAATATGCGTGATTAAATCTGAGGACATAAACCTGACTAATCTCTGGAAAACAGGTATGAGAGGCATGTGACTAGTACAACAAAAGGTAGGCAGAAATCACTTGCAATAGGATATAAAATTATTGTCCTGATCTTGACATATTTGATAACCTAAATGTGTAATTAAACTGAATATTGACTTCAAAAGAAATATTACTGAATAACAAAGAGGGGAGAAAAACCACAAATCTGGGACTCTAAAATAACTCCTGAACATTGTCATTATACCAAAAAAATGTCATTTAAAATTTACTTGATTAATGTATATGTTACCTGATATTGTCATTTGAAAAGAAATGGTTTTGTTGCCAGTATCTAATTGGTGTTTCAAAGTTGCAGGTTATATGTTTTGTACCATTAAAGCAAATTTTACCAAAGATGTGACATAAAGATGAAAAAACCTGGAGATGATGACAATAAACTGCTCAAAAAATAGGTTATTGGGCAGCAAAACAATACAAAACAATAAAAATGCTGTGGTCCTGAAGTTGAGGACTACTATATATGCTATGTGAGCAGTAGCCAAAGGATTTGCCATTGTGGGGCAAGGAGCTGATAAGTGGGCATGAACTGCCAAACCCAGAGGATGGGGCAGTGTGTCAATTTAAAAATGTGTTTTTTAGTATTTTTAATCTAAATTGTGTTTTTGTGCCTAAATATTTAAGGATAAAGACTGCCAAACCAATAGTTGGCAGAATGTGTAACATGGACTGCTAGCACTGAGGCAAGCAGTGAAGTAAGTTAGGTCTTTTGACCAGTGTGTTATGAACTGACTATTCTTATTGAAGTCAGTGAAAATTTATTAAAAAATATATATGCATTCTCATTCAAATGGATATAGATGTTTTGATGTTAGGTTTTTTTGGAATAACTTCAAGTTTTGGACTGTCTGTTTTAAAACACAGCAGTAATGATTAAAGATAGGGTCTGAATAGGTTAATATGTTAATGTGCAACAAACATTTTGGACTGCTATTAATGAAGAGCAGCCTTAAATTTAAAAAATTTTGAAACAATAACCTTGAAAAGTAACTTTTGTATTTAAGGAGTCAGTTTTAAAAAGTATTCTTAGCTGTTTGTGTAAATATTTGTGCATTTGTGGATGCAAACTGAAATTTTGAACATTACATTAACTACTGAACCCTGTGAAAAGTACTATGATCATTAACATGCTTGTGTCTCTGAAAATTTACATTCCTTTAAAAATATTGAAAGACAAATTTCTGCTTTGTTATGTCAAAATGTTCTGTGCTATTGTATATGTGTTTACTTTTTTATTTTATTTGAAGGCTATACCTTTCCTACTAATATGAAGCTTATTTTGTGTAATGTTTTGTCTTTTATTTGAACTGTGTGTGTATGAAATGAACATGTTTGAAGGTATCCTGTGTATTGATGAAAATTAATTTCCTTAAACCAGTCTGTGGATGAAAATTACTGTAAATGCTTTACTTTAAAAATGTTTTTGGAAGAAGTGTATGAATCTCCTTAGTGTAAATACTGTATATTTGTAATATGTTTTATTTTTTTTCTCTCCCAACTGAAGTTGGATGGTATAATTTTTTTCTGTAGCCAACACCACTTAGGTGTTATAGATGTTTCCTTGAAGTATCCCTTACAGGAAACTTCAACGAAACATGGGGCATGTGTAACACCATACCTCTTCTGCTGTACAAATTTATTTTACTTTTGTTTTGTTTAATGGTATAACATTGAGTACCTGTAAATGTGTTTGATTGAACAGATAACACAAAATTGTATACTCTTTTCTTTGTCAAACCTTTGATGTCGTGATTTGATTCTATGCAAAGTAGTGTATCTGCAATTTATATTCTTTGTCCCATTTGGAGGGAACAAAACTTACTGTATATAATTGTAATTTTGTGTGAATAATTTTTTGTAGAAGTGTCAATATGTGAAAATTTTCTGTTTTATTTAATGTGTTTGTTTGCTGTTATGTAAACTGCTGCCCTTCACTTAGGGCTCTTAGTTATTCTGTATGTAAAAGGTGTAGTGGTTCCCCTTGGGAACGGAACTGTGTAGCGCGCGCAAATTGTGGTTGGCCTAGGTGGAAAAGGTGGAACTGATAGTCAGTCGGGAACGAGCCACCGGTCGGAGATGAGCTACCAAACTGTGCACTGCTATGCAAAGTGTGCATATTGTGCTGATTCCGAGAGAGGCTTTTCCTGCTTCTTTCTAAGGCCTCGGATGGATGGATAATTAGCTGGAACTATTCTGGAATTTGTATCTGTCGTCGCCACCAAGAAATGACAGAGTCCAGCAATTCTGCCTACAATCCCACCTACCAACATCCAGTTGCCACCACATTGCGCAATCATTGCAACGTAATACTATAATGATGTACAGTGAAGGATCAGCTTAATGGTTGTGCTAATGTGCTGAAATATAAGGTAATTTATATCTGAATTTATGTACCAACCTTGACTTTTCTCCTCATCATAACACCTCTCAGGTTCCTCTCCGCTTAAGCTAAAGTGATATCCGAGTGTCCTTACTAAAAGAAGTTAAAGCCTAGAGTTTTGCTAATTAATGCCTTTTGAACTTAGTAAAAAGAAAGTTAAAGTTAATGTGGCAATAGAGTGAGTTAAAGTAAATGTTGTTTGTTGAAAATATTCCTATTAAAACTGCTTACTAAAGTGCTGTTGCCAAATTCAAAATTAATAGTTCTTAAGATTGAGGCTTATAAAGTAAATGATCACATTGTTGCCAGCAGTAAATTCTTAAAGGTGAGTCAGTTCTTGCAATTCGGTCAGTATTGTGTTTCGCTGTAGTAAAAGTGAGAAAGCTGCAGTTGTTGAACATTATATATTCAAGTTTGCTAAGTGTTTGTGTATCTTGTGTATTATAAGTGCATGTTAATAGTAATGTTATAAAGACCATTCACTTTATGTAAGCCTGAAAGTAGTAGGGTGTTTCGGTATCTCTTATAATTTTTGCAAATAGTTTGTCCTGCTCTAGTTGTTAGCTTCAATCTTAAAACATATGTGTGTCAGAGTTCATTGCACTCGCGTGTGGCTAAGTCGAGGTTGTGTTTGTGCATTATAGTTACTTATACCTACTTTCATAAACGAGAACATTAATCTTTCTCTTGCCTAATTAGGCTGGCGACCGTTTCCCTTATTCTATAAACAATATAGCTAGGCAAAATTTTGTTTGTTACTATTCCAATATGTACGTAATTTTGACTTTCATTTCCGATAAGCCACTTCCGTTAGGAACAACACGGTCAACATAACAAAATTCCTCTCAGAGGGTAACACTGCTCTGTTGCTTTATACCATAATTGCTATAACAAAATAATTCTGCTTTGCAAACTGCCTCCAGTTTTGAGGTTAAGGTATAGCAGTAGAGGACGAGAGTGTTATAAACTGAAACAAATCTAAACCAAACAAGTTCACTGCAGAAGAAGAACGAAGGACGTACAATGACACAAGTTTTGTTTGTCCCTTGTATGTTGCAAGAAGGCTGTACTGTCCTAACACAGGGAGCCCGTGACCGCAATATGTAGTTAGCTTAACATTTGCGGCACGCAACGGAGGTGTTCCCAGCTGTTTGTACGTGTCGTGATTGAGTAGTGAAACTGCAGCTCCAGTATCGAGCTAGAATGGGATCACGTTGCCATTAATGTCCAAGTCTACAAAAAGTTTATTGTCCTGCGGACTTCAAGAGCGACTGTCTCATGCAACGTGAACTGACACTGGTACAGTTTCACTTGCGACGTGACGGGATTTCCGTCGATGTCGACGCACACTGTGGGACGAACACAGTCACCATTAGAGAGAGTGGCACTGGGCAGAGTGGAATGAACCACATGAATTTCCATGGGCGAAGGTTCACGAGCCCGAGTATCCTTGGTTCGATTCCGATTCTGGCGCGAAGCAAAGGGCCTAGAATGGTTGTGAGTGTCCGTTCCGAGCTTTTTCTGGCAAACACTTTGAACATGTCCTTTTTTATTACAGAAAAAGCAAATAGCCTGGCGTGACGGGCAATTCTCACGCGAATATCTAGTAGCACACTGCGGGCATGATTTTAGCACTGCATTTGCTTGCTTGCGCGGCACACGTGGCAGAGAGCTTTGCGGCAGCTGCGTGGACAGGCGCGAGGGCTGTTTACTGTTCCGTGCAGCGCGCCCAGTGGGCCGGTTAACCTGACACACGGGCGGCGAAATTTCAAATGATTTCTGAGCAAAGTCAAGTGTGTCCTGCCGATCCAATATGTCTATCACTTGTTGAAGGGAGGGATTTACTAGTTTCAAAATCTGTTCTCGTATACGAACATGAGAAACGTTCTGTGCAATTGCATCACGTGCCATAGTATCTGAATAAGGGAGTCCGCATTGACACTCAAAAGCACAATACCTAGTAAGGCCTTGCAAGGTTGCAACCCACTCCCGATTAGTCAGACCGGCCGTACATTTTGTACGAAAGAACGTATACCGTTTGGCAACTACATTGACTGATTCTTTGAAATATGCATCTAATGCAGACAAAATTTCTTCGTAGGACAGAGTTGCTATGTCGTGTCGGGGAAATAATTTCACTATCACACGGTACGTCTGGACGCCTACGGCGGAAAGGAGAAAAGGCTGCCGCTCATTACCTTGAATTCTGTAGGCGGCGAGATGGAATCCAAATTGGCCTGACCACTCCGTCCAGCTTTCCAGTGCAGCATCAAAACGACGAAAAGGTGGTGCAACTGCGTGTTGTGGCTGCGATAGCGGTGGAGCGGCGGCTGCCGCATCGTTTTGCATTGCACGTTGACCCTGGACGAGCTGTCCAAGGGCATCCAATAAGGCCTGCGTCTGCTGATTCTGCAAGCGATAAAATTCGGACAGTACATCTGGAGATTGTGGCGAAGCCATGACACAATTAAATCAGTCTATCAATACGAACGCAAAATCCTCGTCGTCATTTGTTGAGACTTGGCAAGACAGCCAAGCCACTTGGAGGTGAAGCCGAAAGGCACGTGTTTAAGCTCACACAGGCTGGTGTGAGGTCTGGAACAGTTAAAGGATTTGAGTCTAGCAAATAAAGTACGTAGCTGTTGGAATACTTAACTTTAATCCATAATTGGTGAACATCGGTCTGACGGCCTCACAAGATAAATAGCAAATGAGAATGGCGCCTTGCTAGGTCGTAGCAAATGAGGTAGCTGAAGGCTATGCTAACTATCGTCTCGGCAAATGAGAGCGTAATTTGTCAGTGAACCATCGCTAGCAAAGTCGGCTGTACAACTGGGGCGAGTGCTAGGAAGTCTCTCTAGACCTGCCGTGTGGCGGCGCTCGGTCTGCAATCACTGGTAGTGGCGACACGCGGGTCCGACCTATACTAACGGACCGCGGCCGATTTAAAGGCTACCACCTAGCAAGTGTGGTGTCTGGCGGTGACACCACATCTTCCATGTATACAGCCTTCTTTTATGATTCTTGAACCAAGTGTTAGCCATGATTAAGTTATGCTCTGTGCAAAATTCTACGAGGCGGCTTCCTCTTTCATTTCTTAGCCCCAATCCATATTTACCTACTACGTTTTCTTCTCTCCCTTTTCCTACTACCGAATTCCAGTCACCCATGAATATTTAATTTTCGTCATGCTTCACTATCTGAATAATTTCTTTCGTAGTTCGTTAACAGGGACAAAAGATGCTGGGTAGGAATTCGCGCCCGTTAAAAATGTTACGTTATGTAATTTAAAGTTGATATTTGATAACTGATACTGTCCAAAAATGAGGTATATCACTCTCTTTATGCCTAGTCAGGGATGACTGCTAATTTGCGCCAGCCACGAAGTCTTAGCCTGCATGATTGGTTCAAGTGGCTCTGAGCACTATGGGACTCAACACCTGAGGTCATCAGTCCCCTAGAACCTAGAACTACTTAAACCTAACTAACCTAAGGACATCACACACATCCATGCCCGACGCAGGATTCGAACCTGCGACCGTATCAGTCACGCGGTTCCGGACTGAAGTGCCTAGAACCGCACGGCCACCGCGGCCTATCGTACATGATCTGGGTTTGTATCCATATGCAGAAAGAGGCGGTTCGTCGTGTCATTTGAAGTTCATACATATTCTCATCTATCTGCTCGTGAATAATGTAAATTTTTAATGACATTTTGTGTTAAATAACAAGTACGGTATGTTACTTTGAAGAGGAAATCATGAATACGACGAACTTACTTCGTGCATTACCTATCTGACGTAATAATGAGAGTTTTAACATTTCAGGTATGCCATTTATTGCAATAAATGTGAGCTTACAAGCCTTAAGGACAGTCTTATCTGTGATGAGATGTTCCCTGATATTTGTAGTGTCGTGGTATTACTTTACATCTTGAGTTATTGCGATACATAGCAGTATTTTCTAGTGGTGATTTGTTGGAACCATTTTCAATAGTCAAACGACTGTACCAAGGAGCGATTAGAGTACCTGCTAGACAGCTGCGTTATGTAGGTAGCATGGGAATCACGTGAAATGCAATTCAGGTCGTTCGGATACATTTGAGCACGACTGTACATAAAATCAGAAGTTAAATATCAAATGTTTTCACCAATAGCGAAAAGCTGGAACCTTAATTGACGATAGAATTGTTTTTGCCTGACTGGGATTCGAACCCAGCATCAAGCACCGTCATTTTCTAGAAAGGAACAGACGATAAATAACTATTGTTGGTTGACTAGTAGCGAGATGGGCGCATGTTTAGCTAGACATCAGGAGACGAAAAGTTCTGTGCTGAATGGAATTCAAACACCGCACACGTGGTCATGAAGAAACTTTAACTATCAAATTCTTTTCCAATAATAGCTAGGAATGGCATGTTTGTACTTTCAATGATGCGATGGAAAATATTCTGCTGGCTAGAAGTTGAATCCACAACATGTCGACCGAGCGAGGTGGTGCAGTGGTAACACACTGGACTCGCATTCGGGAGGACGACGGTTCAATCCCGCGTCCGGCCATCCTGATTTAGGTTTTCTGTGATTTCCCTAAATCGATCCAGACAAATGCTGGGATGGTTCCTTTGAAAGGGCACGGCCGACTTCCTTCCCCATCCTTCCCTAATCCGATGAGACCGATGACCTCGCAGTTTGGTCTCTTCCCCCAAACAATCCAATCCAATCCACAACATGTCGTCGTTGGTGATCACAACGAACACAACGTCAAACCCAAATCCGTCCTCACCAGTAGGATGGAGAGGAATGTTTGAACTTGAAAAGACGTAAGGAAACGTTTGATCTTATAATATTGTGATAAAGGGCTCATCATATGGCTGTGAGTTGAAACGAACACGTTACAGCTGACAACGCACGAAGAGACGTTGAAAATGCAACTATCTTTCACCAGTAGTTCGGAGTGCACATGCTAGGGCTTGAAATGAAATAATGAATATTTTGTGCTGATCAGGATTCGAAACCAGATAGGTGCCTTTCGAGGACTCCTAGAAGAGTTTGCAATCTTCGGGAACACAGTGAAATCGAATTCTAATCCCAGTCCAGCACCACAATTTTCAACGTCTCAGTTTCAAATAAAGTAAGAGCCTTGTAACTTATATGACCATTGGTTCATTAAATGAAATACGTTTTCTAGTTTACGACGGCTGGCTGGTGACAGGGTCTCTGCTTTACGGGGTTTCTCCATCTGTCACAGCTCAAACGAATGCCCAATCGGCAGCGAACGGATGTTATCTTTACTGCGGATATTGAACTACGGAGCTTACTGGCGTTCTGCACTTGGCGTTGCTAGGGGTGAAGGAGAGCTACTTGTGTGTGTTAAAAATCTACGCCTGATGCGAGATGTGAACCTACACGTTTTACACATCAATACAAGATTAATCAACCAGACCACAGAACCCCCTGCCAAGCACATAATTATGAATTCCAGAGTATTCATTTAGATGTAGATGCAGATGTCAAGGGGCGCGTAACAGGAAGGAGGGCGGGATCTGGGAATGGATAGGAGTGCAGAAGTGCAAAATATAAGCGTGAAATGCTTGCAAAGTATTGCTTACTTAGATGTGTGCCACAGTTCGTTTTATCTTAGGACCGAGAGATAAGGAAGGACTGTTCTCAGAACGAAGAATGGGTTATAGGGAAGGGGAGATCAAAGAATACGGTTTCATAGGTGGTGAGAGGAATGATAGAGAGTAAAGACAACAGCAATTAAAAAAGAAAATGTAGAGTCATTGGAAACCGCTAGATTTGTTTACAAAGTTTTGGGGGAGTGTAATAGAAGGGCACTTGCGGTGATAGTGTCAGAGAGAGTGTGTGTGAGAGAGAATAGAAGAGATATTAACAACGAGTAAACATAAATGTTCAAATGTGTGTGAAATCTTATGGGACTTAACTGCTAAGGTCATCAGTCCCTAATCTTACACACTACTTAACCTAAATTATCCTAAGGACAAACATACACACCCATGCCCGAGGGAGGACTCGAACCTCCACCGGGACCAGCCTAACAGTCCATGACTGCAGCGCCTCAGACCGCTTGGTTAATCTCGCGCGGCGAGTAAACATAATAAGAAATTGTTGGCGTATTGTGTGGAGGACGGAGGGTGTATTCATGGATGGAGGGGAAGAGAGAGACGTATTTGAAATAACAAAAACTACTATGACAGAGTCCATCTACGCTGATTAGTTTGTAAGTATGTAGACAGGGTATAAATGATATCAAAATGCAATACTTAACAAACTGTATATTCAAAAGAAACCCACTTGAATTAAAACGGCAACTCAAAGGAAAGCTAACCCATATTGTATCTTTTCTGTTGCCACGCGATCTTCCACTAGCTCCCAATGAGGAAAAATGACGAAAAAGAAGATATAACAAAACATTTTAAGAACCCTAATATTTTATCCAGAATCCTTCATTATTCTGTACTTCTATCACGCGTCTTGGCATAGAATGTATAAGCCGTCGGATGTAACACCCTGAAGAAGCAACTTCCTCCCAGGCTTCCTGGACGCAGTCCCAAAGAGCGTCCGCAGTAGTTGGTTGGTTTCGTGGCCAGTTCTCTGTTAATATTCTAGCGACCTCAGCCCACATGTTTTCCATGGAGTTCATATCAGCACCCCGTGACGGCCAGTCCATGACGTTGACGCCAATCGTGGAGAGCCGCTGCTGAACAAACGCAGACTTGTGAATGGGAGAATGGTCCTCTTCCAATGTGACGTCTCCTTCTACGTACAGCATTCACACTGACGGAAGCATCACATTTTCCAACATGTGGGCATAATGCGCGCTGTCCAGAGTTCCTTCTATCCTGTGAAGAATTCCCGCCCCTCTCGCAGAATTCCAACCCCAGCAGGTAACAGATAGCCGGCCACTTCTTCTCGTCGTGGTTACAAATTCGCGTCGATGGCGAGTCCCTTGCGGCCTGTAAACGATTCGTGGACCGTCGTTATTGGTGGAAAACACCTTCTCATCAGTGAAATTGACGTTGTCCCACGACGTACTCAGATGGAGCTCCGCAAATGGTAGCCGGTATAAAACGTTGTCTTCGCTGAGCTCTTGTTTCACGGCGGATGGTCGTCCATGCAGTCCAGCGTCCCACAGCCTTCGGCGAATCGTGTCACTGGAGCCGGGGAAGTTGGTCTTCCGCCGTAACTGCTTCGCGTTCAGAAAGGGATTTTCTCTGCTCCTAGACACTAGGTCCCTGTCTTCCTGCTGTGAGATCACTCTCTTCCTGCCTGAGCCAGGAGCTCTGTTGGTGGTGCCTCTTTCAAGTCAGATCCTCCACCATCTCGTTGCAGTGGTATGTGGTACGCCATACCGTCTGCCAGCTTCTCTGATGGAACATCCTCCTTCCTCAATGAGAGCGACGACTCTACCTCTGCCGGCAGGAGTGGCTGAGCGGTTCTAGGCGCTTCAGTCTGGAACCGCGCGACCGCTACAGTCGCAGGTTCGAATCCTGCCTCGGGCATCGATGTGTGTGATGTCCTTAGGTTAGTTAGGTTTAAGTAGTTCTACGCTCTAGGGAACTGATGACCACAGCTGTTAAGTCCCATAGTGCTCAGAGCCATTTGAACCATTTTTTGACCTTACCTCGAATAGACCTCTCCCAGTGAGCCATTACGGCAGACAGCCTGACGTGTATTTCTGCTTGCCGCTCTTATACTGATTCCAGGAGAGGAGGTAAACATATTTACGTCAAACGGAGCGGCAGAGGCAGAGGCATGCGGCGCAGCCGTGCTGGCTCGTCCCGGGCTGTTGGCCCACCAACGCCACCGCCAGCTCGCTCACTTGCGTCTCGCCTCGGCCAGCCTGGCTGGCCCGTAGCTCGCGAGCCGCGGCTAGTACAGACCAGGACCGCATGGCCACGATCACCCCTTGAAGGATCAAAAGTTACACCTAACCCACCCAAGTCTGTAGTAGAAACTAACGCAGCTACAGCTATTATGCTATAACATGTGCAGGCACACCTACAGTTGATGATTTATTCAAATATTTGACGAACAATACTTTCAAAAATACATTCATTTTAAACATAGCTACCACAAAATATTTCACCTAACTAGCAATAGCATGACGCAGGAAACTATACTTTCTTGTAATCGCTGTGCATTAGATGTAGCCTTAAGAAAACCTGTATTCAACCATGACAACTAAGCGGAATGTAAAAGTAAACAGGTTTGGCGGCAGCTTCTCCAAATAATAGTATATATTTAGTATATAATACACGTTTTGTGCACTTATAACATGTACTCAGTGTCTCTGAAACAATACGTGCTGCACGATGGAAATTACTTTCTGCTGAGGCACTTCATTTACATCTCCATGATACACGACTACTAGAGAACATTGCTCTTTACGGTAGTCAATCCACTTGCAAATTAACATCATGATATCGCAAATATTAGGCAACACGTTACTGTTGATGAGTAACGCCTTAAGGTTTGCAACTAAACATGCTACTCCTAGCTACTACTGAATATGAAGTTGATTATTAACGTGTCTTCATAACAATGTGTGCGGCGTTCGACTCTCAGTCAGCATAGACGTTTTCGTCACCTTATTTCTAGTTAAACGTGTGCACATCTCGCTGATGGTGGACCAACATTGGACATTTCTCGTCTGTTCCTGGTTAGACAACGATGGCGGCAGTCGCCGAGTTCGAATCCCGGTCAGGCAATACAACTTCAGTCGTCATTTAAGGTTCCAACCCCACTACTGATGACAAACTGTGATAGCCGGCCGAACCGGCCGTGCGGTTAAAGGCGCTGCAGTCTGGAACCGCAAGACCGCTACGGTCGCAGGTTCGAATCCTGCCTCGGGCATGGATGTTTGTGATGTCCTTAGGTTGGTTAGGTTTAACTAGTTCTAAGTTCTAGGGGACTAATGACCTCAGCAGTTGAGTCCTATAGTGCTCAGAGCCATTTGAACCATTTTTGAACAAACTGTGATATCTTCATTCTGATTTTACGTACTTATTCAACAATCCGATTAGGTGCTGGGTTCGCATCCTTGTCCCCAGCATTACATGATGGAATTTCCATTTTAAACATGTGCATCCTTTATTCCTTGACAATGCAACACTATACAACGTCTTTCGAGGTTAATTACCAAGAAGGTAATTGTCATGTTAGGGTTCCTGCTTTCGTACAAACATTATCGTCATTTACGTTCAAGTTGAGAACTGATAACTGATACTGGTGCAAACGTCAATATTTGACGTCTCTTTCTGCCTAGTGATCGAGTCCCGATAAGGCACAAAGCTTTGCTTGGGTAACAATGGCTTTACGTTCTGGATTTGATCCGGATCCAGAACGAAGACGTTGGTCATGTCATTTAAAGTACAACTTCGTGTACAAATAACTGTTGATGAGTAATGTGAACAATGGTATTACTTGTGATTCGCTGTTAATGTTGGGATTTCCGTAGAGTGGTTGCCGCCGTTAATCACGTTTTCTTTTAACTGCTTAGTATTACATAAAGTTGATACGAAACCACTCCCCATTGAACGTTGAACGACGTTCAGCATGTGTTGGGTAAACCTTTTAGACAACAAAGAACTTGTTTCCAATTGCCATACAACTTTATAAATCCATATACTGTCTCAAATATTTAATTGTGCCTAAGGATTACTGAACGATTTATGTGACAAAACTAGTTTTCCCATAACATTTGAAATGTCACTTATTGTAATTAAGTTTAGTTTACAAACGTTAAGGACTGTCTGATCTCTTCTGTACTATTGTGGTGTTACTTTACATCTGGACGGACTGACATAAAGACTAGTGTTCTCTAATAGTCTCTAGCGGTACTCATTGTGTATCTTACAACGACTGTACTGTGGAGGGTTGTGACTATGTGCAACACAGATACGCTATGTTGATTACATTCATTCAGGTGCATCCTACACGTTGGAATTCAGGGCTGACCCACTTTTTTTGCTGTCGAGTGTACATATATGTGTATATTCCACACCTCCTCGTGAATCGTAAGACCGATTTCAACCAAACGTGGTACACAGGGAACTGTCAGACAACAATCGCTGAGGGGGTAAGAGCCATCTAGCTAATTCAGGAGTATTATATCGTAAACAATGATATGCGTAAAAAAAACTGCCACATCATGAATGATATCTAAAAGTATTACTTCTCTGCAACCTACTCTATTGTCAACAAATTTTGCAGATTTCATCCACATAAGCTGCTGAATGTACTTAACACAAATACATCATTGTGCGACACATACTTGAAGAAATATGACGTCATAAACACTGAGACGTGTGAAAAAATGCTACATCATGGATGAAGGTTTAATACTTTACCTCTTTACTACAAAGACACTACTATAGACAAGTCAACTTAAGCAAATGCCTGACATATGGCACTGGTGACAGTTTCCAACTGTGAAACGCAGTCGACTGTAGTCGAAAATAAAAGCCTTCTATACAGCTATGGAGAGGAGTTGCCGTAGAGACGTTTATAAAATCGCGTGGAAGAAACGCGTGGCAACTGCGCCCGGCCTACGGAAACTTTCCGGGATCATCTCACACTGGGTCCACTGCCTAATTTTAAAGGTGTTCTCACATGTAACGAAAGTCCTAAAGGAACAATCAGACTACGTTGAGTCAAAGTGTGCTGAAAGTTATAGATGTTTTCTTATTAATGTTTTAATTACTTAATTTTCGCTGTTAGTAAACTAACTGTGAATCGGGGCATTTGGAGCCGCTGCTATGAATGGGATAGCTCACATGCTCCCAACAGCTTTTTCAGACGTTGTCGAAAGATAACTGGAGCAGGGCAGATGGAAGTAGCTCATGGCCGTTGTTTCCCACAAAACCATCGATCTAACTGATAAAATATAGTTCTGACAATCAACATCTCATAGCAATGGTGAGCATTATTTCTGGAAAGGAAACGCAAATAGAAAATCTGAATAAGACAAGTCGTAGAGTAAATGTAGGTAATATAGTTGACTAGAAAAAGACGGATAACTTTAAGCAAATATACAGGGTGGCCCATCGATTGTAACTGGGCCAAATATCTCACGAAATAAGCATCACACGAAAAAGCTACAAAGAACGAAACTCGTCTAGCTTCCACCATTCGCTGTTGAGAGGAATGTCGGTACACGTATTGCCAAGTGTATTGAGGTTTACGGACATCATCTTGAGCATTTATTGCATTAATGTGGTATTTACAGGTAATCACGCTGTAACAGCATGCGTTCTCAGAAGTGATAAGTTCACAAAGGCACATCTATCACATTGGAACAACCGAAATAAAATGTTCAAATGTACCTACGCTCTGTATTTTAATTAAAAAAACCTACCTGTTACCAACTGTTCGTATAAAATTGTGAGCCATATGTTTTTGACTATTACGGAGCCATCTATCACAAAACTAAGTAAGTGGTCCAACTAAAACGTTCATATTTCTATATTCATCGATATGATTGTCAACTGTGGTCCTGAAACGGACCAAGATTATGTTTCTGGTGTGAAAGGATCAGCCGCCAGACCAAACCCTTCGAAGACACAAGTGTGGGCCTTCCATTTAAGGAACAGGGAAGCTAATCGTGAGCTACATATTGCATGGTCAAGCATCCATCTCCAGCATCATCACGCACCTAAACACTTGGGAGTCACTCTCGATAGAACTCTGACATTCAAAACTCACTGCAAGAACACCAAAATGAAAATCTCCGTTCGAAACAACCCAATTCGTAAACTAGCGGGGACGCAGTGGGGATCACATCCACAAACTATTCGCTGTTCTGCAATGGCACTGTGCTTTTCTACTGCTGAATGTGCTTCTCCAGTCTGGTACAGGTCATCTCATGCCAGACAAGTAGACATTGTTCTCAACGAAACCTGCAGGTTTATCACAGGTTGCTTAAGACCTACCCCAACTGATAAGCTCTACTGCCTGGCTGGAATAGCGCCACCATGGATACGTACAGTAGAACAGTGGCTGCCAACAAGGAGAGACTGAAAGAGGAACAGGACAGTGCCCATCCACTGCACGGACATAATCCACCACAGCAACGGCTGAGATCGCGAAAGAGCTTCCTTAGAACATCCGAGAATCTCAGCATTTCACCATAGAAGGCAAGGCTGGAGTTGTGGAAGGAGTCGATGCCTCACCTGCAGACGCCAGAAGCTGAAGAACTAACACCTGGACACAACGAGAGCTGGCTGGTGTGGAAATCTTCAAACAGATTACGATCAGGAGTTGGACGATCCAGAGACATCCTGAAGAGATGGGGCTTCATTACAAGAACAAACCACAAGCCACATGCTCCAGTGCCTTTTGTGCCGTACATCCTGCACGAAGATTGATCTCCTGCAAGCCACTCCAAGCGCCTTGGAGGTTGCAAAGTACTGGGCTCATATAATATAAGTAAAATTTGCGTATATATATATATATATATATATATATATATATATATATATATATATATATATATATATATATATACACACTCCTGGAAATGGAAAAAAGAACACATTGACAGCGGTGTGTCAGACCCACCATACTTGCTCCGGACACTGCGAGAGGGCTGTACAAGCAATGATCACACGCACGGCACAGCGGACACACCAGGAACCGCGGTGTTGGCCGTCGAATGGCGCTAGCTGCGCAGCATTTGTGCACCGCCGCCGTCAGTGTCAGCCAGTTTGCCGTGGCATACGGAGCTCCATCGCAGTCTTTAACACTGGTAGCATGCCGCGACAGCGTGGACGTGAACCGTATGTGCAGTTGACGGACTTTGAGCGAGGGCGTATAGTGGGCATGCGGGAGGCCGGGTGGACGTACCGCCGAATTGCTCAACACGTGGGGCGTGAGGTCTCCACAGTACATCGATGTTGTCGCCAGTGGTCGGCGGAAGGTGCACATGCCCATCGACCTGGGACCGGACCGCAGCGACGCACGGATGCACGCCAAGACCGTAGGATCCTACGCAGTGCCGTAGGGGACCGCACCGCCACTTCCCAGCAAATTAGGGACACTGTTGCTCCTGGGGTATCGGCGAGGACCATTCGCAACCGTCTCCATGAAGCTGGGCTACGGTCCCGCACACCGTTAGGCCGTCTTCCGCTCGCGCCCCAACATTGTGCAGCCCGCCTCCAGTGGTGTCGCGACAGGCGTGAATGGAGGGACGAATGGAGACGTGTCGTCTTCAGCGATGAGAGTCGCTTCTGCCTTGGTGCCAATGATGGTCGTATGCGTGTTTGGCGCCGTGCAGGTGAGCGCCACAATCAGGACTGCATACGACCGAGGCACACAGGGCCAACACCCGGCATCATGGTGTGGGGAGCGATCTCCTACACTGGCCGTACACCACTGGTGATCGTCGAGGGGACACTGAATAGTGCACGGTACATCCAAACCGTCATCGAACCCATCGTTCTACCATTCCTAGACCGGCAAGGGAACTTGCTGTTCCAACAGGACAATGCACGTCCGCATGTATCCCGTGCCACCCAACGTGCTCTAGAAGGTGTAAGTCAACTACCCTGGCCAGCAAGCTCTCCGGATCTGTCCCCCATTGAGCATGTTTGGGACTGGATGAAGCGTCGTCTCACGCGGTCTGCACGTCCAGCACGAACGCTGGTCCAATTGAGGCGCCAGGTGGAAATGGCATGGCAAGCCGTTCCACAGGACTACATGCAGCATCTCTACGATCGTCTCCATGGGAGAATAGCAGCCTGCATTGCTGCGAAAGGTGGATATACACTGTACTAGTGCCGACATTGTGCATGCTCTGTTGCCTGTTTCTATGTGCCTGTGGTTCTGTCAGTGTGATCATGTGATGTATCTGACCCCAGGAATGTGTCAATAAAGTTTCCCCATCCTGGGACAATGAATTCACGGTGTTCTTATTTCAATTTCCAGGAGTGTATATATATATATATATATATATATATATATATATATATATATATATATATATATATTGATGTGTATGGCTACTGTAAATATGTATGTTTCTGATTCGAGAATAAAATAATAAATTCACATTTCTTTACGTACTATACAAACATGTAATAAAAAATGGGGGTTCCTACTTAAAAAAAAGCAGTTGATATCCGTTTGACCTATAGCAGTGCCATCTAACGGGCCAACCATAGCGCCTTCTGGTATCCCGCTTCAAGCTAGACAAGTTTCGTTCTTTGTAGTTTTTTCGTTTCACGCTTATTTCGTGAGATATTTGGCCCGGTCACGAGCAATGGACCACCCTGTACAATATACACTCCTGGAAATTGAAATAAGAACACCGTGAATTCATTGTCCCAGGAAGGGGAAACTTTATTGACACATGCCTGGGGTCAGATACACCACATGATCACAATGACAGAACCACAGGCACATAGACACAGGCAACAGAGCATGCACAATGTCGGCACTAGTACAGTGTATATCCACCTTTCGCAGCAATGCAGGCTGCTATTCTCCCATGGAGACGATCGTAGAGATGCTGCATGTAGTCCTGTGGAACGGCTTGCCATGCTATTTCCACCTGCCGCCTCAGTTGGACCAGCGTTCGTGCTGGACGTGCAGACCGCGTGAGACGACGCTTCATCCAGTCCCAAACATGCTCAATGGGGGACAGATCCGGAGATCTTGCTGGCCAGGGTAGTTGACTTACACCTTCTAGAGCACGTTGGGTGGCACGGGATACATGCGGACGTGCATTGTCCTGTTGGAACAGCAAGTTCCCTTGCCGGTCTAGGAATGGTAGAACGATGGGTTCGATGACGGTTTGGATGTACCGTGCACTATTCAGTGTCCCCTCGACGATCACCAGTGGTGTACGGCCAGTGTAGGAGATCGCTCCCCACACCATGATGCCGGGTGTTGGCCCTGTGTGCCTCGGTCGTATGCAGTCCTGATTGTGGCGCTCACCTGCACGGCGCCAAACACTCATACGACCATCATTGGCACCAAGGCAGAAGCGACTCTCATCGCTGAAGACGACACGTCTCCATTCGTCCCTCCATTCACGCCTGTCGCGACACCACTGGATGCGGGCTGCACGATGTTGGGGCGTGAGCGGAAGACGGCCTAACGGTGTGCGGGACCGTAGCCCAGCTTCATGGAGACGGTTGCGAATGGTCCTCGCCGATACCCCAGGAGCAACAGTGTCCCTAATTTGCTGGGAAGTGGCGGTGCGGTCCCCTACGGCACTGCGTAGGATCCTACGGTCTTGGCGTGCATCCGTGCGTCGCTGCGGTCCGGTCCCAGGTCGACGAGCACGTGCACCTTCCGCCGACCACTGGCGACAGCATCGATGTACTGTGGAGACCTCACGCCCCACGTGTTGAGCAATTCGGCGGTACGTCCACCCGGCCCCCCGCATGCCCACTATACGCCCTCGCTCAAAGTCCGTCAACTGCACATACGGTTCACGTCCACGCTGTCGCGGCATGCTACCAGTGTTAAAGACTGCGATGGAGCTCCGTATGCCACGGCAAACTGGCTGACACTGACGGCGGCGGTGCACAAATGCTGCGCAGCTAGCGCCATTCGACGGCCAACACCGCGGTTCCTGGTGTGTCCGCTGTGCCGTGCGTGTGATCATTGCTTGTACAGCCCTCTCGCAGTGTCCGGAGCAAGTATGGTGGGTCTGACACACCGGTGTCAATGTGTTCTTTTTTCCATTTCCAGAAGTGTAGGTATGTAAGTATATGCAAGTACGTGAAAATTTAATTTTAAAATTTTGAGAGTGTCAAAAAGCTTTCAGGGACTGTGCTTATTGTCTAGTAGGAATGCGGCGGCCCCGTGTTGAAAAAAAAGAAGGAAACCGAGGTACTGTTTTTGTGACTCGAAGCTGGAAAATACAATAAAAGAAGGAACTTTCAGTCGGAAGCTATCGTTCAGAAGTTGACTCAGTGTTTGAAACTCATCTTTGAGGCGAATTCAGCAGAACTGTGTCTCAATGTTGAAAGTCTTTCACACTTTCAGAATTCATGAAGGGATCGTTCATTCCAGCTGTTTAACATCTCTCAGAAAAGGAGCATTATGTTCTTCGGTTGTAAACAGAAAACTTGTTGGTTACTGTTGACAGCACCTTCTTGTTAATAGTAAACACCACCAGCTTTTAAAGAGCTGTATGACTGCTGGAATAAATTAAATTGATTAAATAAAAGTATATCATCAAAGGAAACAAATTAAAGTCAATTTCTCGCCGACAAGTCTTAGATATTTCACACCATTTGGAGTATTTTTTAATCAGGCAAGTCCTCTCCGATAGAACGGTACCATACAAGTATGTGCAAGCTTTTTATAAGTTGTTTTAGTCTTTGTTATAGTCTCTTATAATTTTTCTCCTCTTCGTACTGATTATATTGTAGTAGCGCTTACATCATTGTCCACAAAGTGCACATTTACACTCTTCGGTTGATTCCTGGAATTTGTTGCTGAACACGTATTTTATGACGAACCCGTGTATTTGCGAATCTTGTTGTCGCATACCTCTGGAGCAGCTGCTTGCTGTAAAACTGCTGGTCTGTCCCCTTTATCTTCGGGTCCATTACGTTAATCAATTCCTGATATGGTCTTTGTGGGAGGCAGGCAGCGTTGTAATAAGAAGTACTCTATCAAATAAGTCTCTTTTATGATTGAATATGTTTATAGAGCGGACCTTAAGTTTTTCCTATGTGTTCTCAATTCCATACGATATGACTGTAATCTCTGTATATGTCGATAGACTGATTATTTTCAGGATACTGAACGTATGAGGATTTGATGGCTACTACTCTTTCCTGGATAATAATATCGAAAGATGTCGCTATAGCCCGTAATGTAGTTCCTAGGTATTCGTCTTTACCTGCTATATGCAGTGTATCCTGGTGTCAGACTACACTGTCTTTACGTAATTTTTTCCTCCCTTCTTGAATGTCATTTGAACTGCCTTTCTTGGTCTACTATTAGGTGATTTTTGTCTGCCCAAGTTTCTAGTCTATATAGTGACTTCTATGCATCCTCTCTTCTGATGCTCGTATCACCATGTCCTCTGCATATAGAATTATTTCTGTTTGAGCATTTTCCTCTCTTACGTTCCTCAGGTCTGTTGTATAGATCTTGAAGAACGTTGGACACTTCGAAAGAATTCCACGTCTGTATAATTTTCCCTGATACTTCAACATTATTGTGTCCCTCTCTGGCTATTCCTTTCAGTTTCTCGCTTACTTTTTCTCTATATACTAAGTTGGATGCTTTCCCGACATCTACAAAGACCTCAGTACTTTCCTCTTTGATGTGTCAGTTTGACTTCTATTTGGCCCGCTATGTGTTTCACTGTCTGTATGGTGCTCCTGTTCTTCATAAATCCAATTTGCATTCCAGGATGTTTCTCTCGACTGAATCGAGCAGTTATTGTTTAGTATTTCCGTGGATATTTCGAAGAAAGCGTTTTTTAGCTACACTCCTATGAACGAGTTGTGGGACGCTCTGTCTTTCTTACCTTTGTACAGAATATCTACTGTCGTGGTTTGCCAGATACCAGGAATTTTTGCTGTTTGTAAGCACTTGTTCAAGAGGTCCTTCTAGTTACTACAAGCCGTCGATGAGTCTTTGAGGTGTTCCATGTATATGTTATCTGGACATGGCGCTTTCTTGTTTCTTCCTTCTTTTACTCCTTGTATGTGTTCAGTAGTTGTTGCTAATTCAAAGCTGTGCATGGTCTCCGTTGCTTCCATTTAATATTCTAGACCAATTGTAATGCGAGGAGATCGGTATGAGGATCACCCCTGAAAGTCTTGCTGTGAACAAATTAACGAAGATTAACGTGGGTCGAATAAAAAAAAGACAAGCAATCAATTGGTAGTTGCAAAAATTCCTCTTGGTATTCATTCAATCCGACTAGATTTACTACCGCAGTAAAAGTGTCAGAACTGGAGCGTATTAACGGCTTTTTAATATCGCATTATCGCAGAATAATATTCGTATTATGACGTGAAGAAAGTACTACACATTAAAAGGCGAAAGAGCCGCATATCACAAAAATGTATCCGTCATCTGTTCCTAACTAGTCAAGAACACTTGTTTTATCTGCTAGATATATTTTAGAGCACCGTATGTTAAAGCATAAATGCAAATTGTTATCTTAAGAAGAATAGGAGAGATCTGACGACAAAAAGAGCAAATATATGTGTCTGTTAAGTGATTAGGGACACAAAATAGCAATTGTAAATAATCTCAGTGCAAGGATTTTGTAACATCTTCTTATGACTGAGTTTTACAGCTAGACCAGCAATAATCCGGTATACCCTCGTTCACTTTAACGAATTATTATTATTATTTGTTTTTCGTGAGTTAAACTGTCTTTAACGGCGCTTACAAGGGCAAAACAGCGTATTCTAGACTTTGCAGAAAGATGACGTTGATCAAACTCTATTTTCTTTATGTTGCTGTATATAGCGCAATAATTTAAATGATTCTGAAATTTATTTGCGAAATATTGTACGTAGTTGCGTGTCCTGCAGTATTGCGTCGTCGTGCAATTTTTTCTTTTGAACAATTTATGATCAATGGAAATTTATGCAGTGTTGTTGAGGATTTACAAGGAGTGTGTCTTTTCACATTTAAGAACTACAACTACTACCCCGTTGAAGAGTGTAAGTACCTTTCCTACTGCCTCCACTGCAATCACCTTCTGTCACTGTAGTATCGTGCACTAGGGATACAGCTGCGGAAATGCAGAGCGATACCGGCGAGGATATCCTCACTATAGGATAATATATCAGCTCGGATAGCTAGTATTATATTCAGCGGCCCCACCTCCAGTGGCGCTAGCAGCCGGTCCTGTGATCCTACGGGAGGGTCGCAGCAAGTAATCAACACGCAGCCACCGGGTATAAATCGCAGGGACCATACAAGCCCCGACAGACACACGTATGTAATTGAATTTAGTACGCGCCATTCTGTCCAGCGGATCCTTAATTAAGATAACTGCAACCGACTTGGTTTGATGATTACAATGCAGGCGATGTTAAATGCGGTGTACTAGCCAGTGGCAAATATGCGTTGTTTGTTGCTAGTTGTACTTACGATTAGCTTCCGAGTAATAAATCCTGTAATTATTAAAAACTACCTTTCCTTCAGAAGAGAAGTGGTTCATAATAACTGAAGACGAGATGCTTCGAACTCTTTTGTGTAAATTAGCATCCAGCAAAACTGAACATATATTTACGGAGACTTCGAATCTTCAGCAGAAAATGCTAGCTGTAACTGAAAAGTGCCATCAACGACATGCGGAAGCAATTCGAAAAGTACTGCTTGCACGTAAAGTACATCGACAACAAACGGACACAGACGTGTTGTGTTACGCATGCATAGAGATTCTGCAACAGTTAATCTACGCTGAAGAGCCAGAGAACTGGAACACCTGCCTAATATCATGAATGGCCCCACCGAGCTCGCAGAAGCGCCGCAACGCGACGTGGCAGGGACTCGACTACAGTCTGAAGTAATGCTGGAGGGAATTGACACCATGAGTCCTTCAGGGCTGTCCATAAATCCGCAAGAGTACAAAGGGGTGATACCTTCTGAACAGCATGTTGCAAGGCATCCCAGAGATGTTCAATAATTTTCGTGTCTAGGGGGTTTGGTGTCCAGCGGAAGTATTTAAACTCATAAGAGTGTTTCTGGAGCCACTGTGTAGCAATTCTGGACTTGTGCGGTGTCTCATTGTCCTGCTGGAATATCCCAAGTCCGTCGGAATGCACAGTGGACTTGAATGGATGCATGTGATCAAACGTGTCAACGGTTAGAGTCGTGTCTAGACGTATCAGAGGCCCTATATTGCTCCAACTGCACACACCTGGTACCATTACAGACACTATACTAGCTTGAACAGTCCCCTGGAGACATGTAGCGTCCATGGATTAATGAGGCTGTCTCTATAGCCGTACACGTCCATTAGCTCGATACAATTTGAAACGAGACCTTTCCGACCAGGAAACATATTTCCTGCATCAACCGTTCAGTGCCGGCTGTGACGATCCCAGGCAAAGCGTGAAGCTCTGTGATGTGCAGTCATCAAGAGTACACGAGTGGGCCTTCTGATCCGAAAGCCCATATCGATGATGTTTTGTTGAGTGGTTCGCACACTGATAATTGTTGACAGTCTAGCGTTGAAATCTGCAGCAATTTGCGGAAGGGTTGCACTTCTGTCATTTTGGACGATTTCTTTCAGTCGTCATTGGTTCCATTCTTGCAACATCTTTTTCCGGCCGCAGCGATGTCGTAGATTTGATGTTTTACCGGATTCCTGATATTCACGGTACACTCGTGAAACGGTCGTACAGGAAAACCCCCACATTGTCGCTATCTCGGAGATGCTGTGTCCCATCGCTCGTATGCCATCTATAACACCACCTTCAGACTCACTTAAATGGTAATAACCTACCATTGTCGCAGGGGTAATCGATCTAACAACCGCTCCAGACACTTGTTGTCTTACATAGTCGTTGCCGACCCCAGCGCCGTATTCTGCCTATTTTCATATCTCTGTACTTGAATATGCAAGCGTATGCCAGTTTCTTTGGCGCTTCAGTGTAGAATTGCCGTCGTATAAGGGTTAGTCCAATGAAACCGAGACGATTGGGAAGAAAGTAAGTAAACTGTTTACTATTTTAAAAGTAATCGGCAGAACTATTAATCCATTCGCCGCACTGTGAGACAAAACCGTCGATCACTTCATGGAAATATGTTTGCGATTACCTACAGATCAACGACTGTACCCAGCAGGACCACTTCACGGCGAGGTAGTTTCGACTATTCTGCAGACGTTTTGCTGGTAAGCAGTTACACACTCTCCATACAGTTCCGAACTCTCCCCATGCGAGCTGCATGTTTTTGGAGCTCTGAAATAAAGACAGTCGTAGCCATCCATTTGCTTCGGACGAAGTGGTGCACAATCATGGTTCCGTAGGCAACGGCAAATGGTATTACAAGAAGGCATTGACCACCTTGTCACACAGCGGGATAAATGTGTTAAGCGTCACTTTTGAAATAATAAACAGCTTACTCACTGTTTACGCTTTCGTACCTCAATCGATAAAAGTAGAACCCTTAGATGATCTCTTTGTTGTCTGTTTGTCTGTCTGTCTGCCCGACAAATAAGACCAGTTTTCCTGGAACAGGTAGGGTTACCGAGTTTGAAATTAATGTCACATTCTGAGGCCTACGGTCCTTTGGCGACGTGAAAACTGTAAGCTTCTACTTCAGTGCAATCAGAAAATGTGGCTATTGATATCACGTATTTCGATACTCGCAAACCTATTTCTCATGCCCATTCACCTTGGATCATGCATTTGACTGGAGGTTAGGTTTTACAGTACAAGTAAATGAAAAATTCCGAAAAGTGTTGATATGTGGCTATATCACATAAAAAATCTATTTATTTTCCGATCTGTTCGTCTGTTAAGCCCCCTTTTTCTCAGGAACGGATGAAATTTACGTCAGGTACTAAGGTCTACGGCCCTTTGGCGATGTAAATAAGATAAGCTTCTAACTCAATCGAAACAAAACAATGAAAAGGTAAGGCCATTTATGTCACATATTTAACACTCACAAGGTAGTAACGATACTGTAACGATACTGTAACGATGTCGTGCCTAGTGGTCTAGTGGTAAATCACGTGAATGGAAAACCGCGAGGTCGGAGGCTCGAATCTCGATCGCAAAATTAATTTTACAATCTTCACACTAATATTCAAGAAAGATAGTAGTAGTAATCCACTAAATTACAGGCTCATATCGTTAACGTCGATATGCAGCAGCATTTTAGAACATACACTGTGTTCGAACGAAATGAATTACCTCGAAGAAAACGGTCTAGTGACACACAGTCAACATGGGTTTAGAAAACATCGTTCTTGTGAAACACAGCTAGCTCTTTATTCACATGAAGTGCTGAGTGCTATTGACAAGGGATTTCAGATCGATTGTGCATTTCTGGATTTCTGGAAGGCTTTTGACACTATACCACACAAGCGGCTCGTAGTGAAATTGCGTGCTGATGGAATATCGTCTCAGTTATATGACTGGATCTGTGATTTCCTGTCAAAGAAGTCATAGTTCGTAGTAATTGACGGAAGGTCATCGAGTAAAACAGAAGTGATTTCTGGCGCTCCCCAAGGTAGTGTTATAGGCCCTTTGCTGTTCCTTACCTATATAAACGATTGGGAGACAGTTGGAGCAGCCGTCTTCCGTTGTTTGCAGATGACGCTGTCGTTTATCGACTAATAAAGTCATCTGAAGATCAAAACAAACTGCAAAACGATTTAGAAGAAATATCGGAATGGTGCGGAAAGTGGCAGTTGACCTTAAATAACGAAAAAAAGTTTCTTCAGTTTCTTGAGAGCAGCACAATTCACTTCAGAGTTGATCATGAGTGATAAAAGGAACGCGTTAAATTTCGGTTACATCATAAATCAATATAATCTAGGAGCCGTAAATTCAACTAAATACCTAGGTATAACAATTACGAACAATTTAAATTGGAAAGAACACATGTAAAATGTTGTGGGGAAGGCTAACCAGAGACTGCGTTTCATTGGCAGGACACTTAGAAAATGTAACAGACCTATTAAGGAGACTGCCTACACTACGCTTGTCCGTCCTCTTTTAGAATACTGTTGTGCGGTGTGGGATCCTTACCAGATAGGACTGACTGAGTACAACGAAAAAGTTCAAAGAAAGGTAGCAGGTTTTGTACTAGCATGAAATATGAGAGAGAGTGTCACAGAAATGATACAGGATCTGGGATGGACATCGTTAAAGGAAAGGAGATTTTCGTTGCGACGGAATCTTCTCACGAAATTCAAATCACCAACTTTCTCCTCCGAATGCGAAAATATTTTGTTGACACCGACTTACATAGGGAGGAACGATCACAAAGATAAAATAAGGGAAATCTGAGCTCGTACGTAAAGATATAGGTGTTCATTCTTTCCGCGCGCTGTACGAGATTGGAATAATAGAGGATTGTGAAGGTGGTTTGATGAACCCTCTGCCAGGCACTTAAATGTGATTTTCAGAGTATCCATGAAGATATAGATGGAGAACGAAGCCTTCGCCTCCGGCGGAGGTGAAAAGTCGCCAGAAACAGCACATGTTTCGGACTCCACGTGTAACTGTAGGTCCCTTTTCCTCTGTTGGATATCGGGGCTTGATTAAGGATACGCAAGTCGTGGAAGTGCGTCCAACAGAAAGCCACTGAACCACACGAAATTATTATTATTACCATCCATATACATGATTACGAGAGGGTTTGAGTAAATAATGTAGCACATTTTTTTTCTGAAGACAGGTTCATTTTACTCTGAATTCCAATACACCATATTCCTCACTCTTTCGGCTTCAAAGCCCTATTTCTCAACTTAATCTCAGTTCAATGCGACGGCTTCACGCCACCTTATTGGAAGGGCCTGTATGCCTGCATGGTACCACTCTGCAGATCGACGTCGGAGCCGAAGTCTTGACGCACCAATATCCTCCCCTTCATCCATGTACTGCCTCCCAAGGTGTGCATCCTTCATTGGACCAAACTAATGAAAGTCAGAAGGTGCGAAGTGCGGGCTGCAGGGTGGATGAGGAAGAACATACAAGTTTTGTGACCACCTGTGAGGAGCGTGAGACCTTGTGTTGTCATGCAGAACACGCTGAAGCCGTTTCTTCAGTTTCCTGAGAGCAGCACAATTCACTTCAGAGTTGATCATTGCTCCAGGAGGGAGAACATTAAAAAGAACACCATCTGAGTCCCAGAAGACGGTCGCCATTACTTTATCGGCTCAGAGTGCGACTTCAAACTTTTTCTGCGGTGTGGCTCCACTCCATGGATTGCTGTTTTTTTTCCGTTCGTAGAGATGAACCCACGTTTCATCACCGCTGACGACGCTTGAGAACCTCTTAAAGTGAAAGAAATTCCGCACGGATAGTCCTTCATTGCTCGTTATGGTCTTCTGTTAGGTGGCAAGGAACCCAGCGGGCACAAACCTTTGAGTACCACAGCAGGTGGACAAGAAAGTCAACATGCAAACAGACACATCCAGCTGTATAGCGAGGTGTTTGACTGCGATCCATCAATTATCTGGAATGAAAGTGTCCTTAAGTTCGCACATTGCAGGAGTAACAGCTCTGTGCGGCCGGCCGGCACGCGGCGGATCCATAGACTTACTAAATAAAAACCAGACCGCGCATTGCCGCTAGTGTCGCGTCTCCACATTGAACGTGATAGAAGCCGCCATTTGCAGGGAAACAGTGCGTAAACATGGTTCGTTCATGTGGTGCTTTTAACTGTAACAGTAAGAATGGAAGCAAAGACGAAGACGGAAACAATGTTACATTTCACAGGTCAGTCATTTTTGGTTGTTTGTTACTTTCTATTACTTGTATATAGTATTTTCATGGAGAAAAATACATCATGAGCGTTTGCTTTGGTTTAGGTTTCCCCATACAAATGATTTTCTAAATCGGAAATGGATTGTCGCTACTTGGAGAGAGAACTTCCAACCGGCAGTAAATCATTTGCTGTGCTCTCTTCATTTTGAAGAGAATTGTTACATGGAAAATTATGTAAATAGACGTCAATTGAAGGACGATGCTATACCGACAGTATTTGGATTTCCAACTCATTTGAAAAAGGTATAGGGTTTGCAAAGCCAATTAATGCAAATGCTAAATGTAGGTGACAGCAGATTGTTCTATAGCCTAACCTGATGTCTATATTTACACCTTATACTGTATCTAACAAACTTTCTGCTACAAAATTTGCAAGCTACGTAGGGAAAAAGTTGCAGTGTTAGATTACAGACGAAGGTAATTTGTTGCATGTCACGTACATGTATTGTATTTGCATATAAATTGCTAAAATGCTAACAGGGTTAATGTAATAACTTGAACTGAATGAAGAACTAGGCACATGATAGGTATTTAGATTTTTAATCAAATATATATTGAGTATGAATCAGAGGTACGTCGAATAATTGCGTTTAGTTACTTAACAAGTGTTGTCAGGTGGTGATTATACTTCTGAAATGGTCAAATATTCGATCAAATGTTGAAAACTCAACCACTTTCAGACGTGCTATCAGTGTTAAAAACTAATGTGCGAATGAAATTCCTACGGTATTTAAAGTCATATGGACTATCAGCTCGGAGACCATGGCTGCGGTTACCCTTGACGCTGCATCACAGACAGGAGCGCCTGCGATGGTGTACTCTACGACGAACATGGGTGCACGAATGGCAAAACGTCATTTTTTCGGATGATTCCAGGTTCTGTTTACAGCATCGTGATGGTCGCATCCGTGTTTGGCGACATCGCGGTGAACGCACATTGAAAGCGTGTATTCGTCATCGCCATACTGGCGTATCACCCGGCGTGATGGTATGGGGTCCCATTGTTTACACGTCTCGGTCACTTCTTGTTCGCATTGACGGCACTTTGAACAGTGGACGTTACATTTCAGATGTGTAACGATCAGTGGCTCTACCCTTCAATCGATCCCTGCGAAACCCTACACTTCAGCAGGATAAAGCACGACCGCATGTTGCAGGTCCTGTACGGGCTTTCTGGATACAGAAAATGTTAGACTGCTGCCCTGGCCAGCACATTCTCCAGATCTCTCACCAATTGTAAACGTCTGGTCAATGGTGGCCGAGCAACTGGCTCGTCACATTACGCCAGTCACTACTCTCGATGAACTGTGGTATCATGATCAAGCTGCATGGGCAGCTGTACCTGTACACGCCATCCCAGCTCTGACTCATTGCCCAAGCGCATCAAGGCCGCTACTACGGCCAGAGGTGATTGTTCTGGGTACTAATTTATCAGGATCTATGCACCCAAATTGCGTGAAAATGTAATCACATGTCGGTTCTAGTATAATATATTTCTCCGATGAATACCCGTTTATCATCTGCATTTCTACTTGGTGTAGCAATCATCTACATCGTCATTGCGAGTTTGAGTGTACAAGTTTAAATGTTAAAATCCTCAGCTCCACCAGTCGTAAGTAGAGACACAACTCAAAGATTAAATTACTAGATTATCCTAAAAATGATTAGACGCCAAACGCTAGGGCATGGCACACATCAGAAATTCTTATCCGCATACTGACAAAGACTACATGGGGACCGCAGCCCAGCGTAATCCGCACATCCACACCTGCTTCGAGTTTCTCTGCTACGGAATATGTCGCTCCATTCTGGTGGAACTCTGTACATCCTAATCCAGTTGACGTGACTCTTCATGAGAAAGGGTACTTAGTCACAGTGTGCCTAAGACCAGCCCCAGCCAACAAAATATTTTCACTCATGGGGGTAACACTTCCAGATGTAAGAAGAAAGGTAGCAGCAGAGAATGGAAACGAGCGGAAATTTAGAAATTCCAAGGCATCCATCGTTCGCAAATCACACCTGTACGTCACGGTTGCAATCGAGAAGAAACTTCCTGCTTACATCTGCACCAATTACAAGTTTAGCAGAAGCCCACCGAACTGAGCTGTGGGGAAGAAAGTCTCCTGGAGGATTGCAGACAGCCAAGGAGAAGTTACCGACAGGCTGATGTCTTGGAAAACCCTCAACAGGCTGAGAACATGGGCGACAAGATGAAAGGCTAATTTGAATAGACTAGTCTGAAAAAGTAGGTTGTCATATGGAAGACTAGTTTGCAGCGAATAACCGTGCCGTTTTAGTTGCTAGACATTGGACTCACAGAGTGCGAAATTCTCTTTAATGAAATTAGGATTGTGTTTTTAATATAGTGTATTTTAGTGTTCGTTGGACTCGGATAAATTAATAAAATATTTTGTATGAACATAAAGCATTCAACTTTGACATATTGTCACGCTGGAATTGTAATCAGCTGTCACTGGAGCCAGGAGATTTCTTGATGAACAACGAGGCAGCTCCGGCTGTCGGAGCGGTGACCAAATGTGGCGATTACGCGTTGGGAACGTCCAGTGAGAACACACATTACATTTATATTCGGCACGGTTCGGAGTTAAGTCTTTATGATAGAGGAGCAGGAGTGGAAGGTTCTGGTTCCAGATCCCTGCCTGCCCTCACCGTCTCCTTCTTCTGCTTTCACAGATTAGGCCTACTGAACTGTCCTGGCATCAGTTTCATCTTGTAACTGATCCACCTTTGTGCCTCTTTCCATCGGGTTTTTCAGTAATGCCAACTTTAAAACCCTAATTTCTTCCATTCGTTCCAGACGTCCTTCCAGTTTTGTTTATGTTCTTCTGTTTTGTCATTTACTGCAAAAATATTTAGTTTTTGTCTAACGTTTTTATCAGAAATCCTGCCCAACTTAGTGCAGCCTTTGACGACTCGTAAAAATTTCTCTTTATCTGCTTCAATATGGATACAACCTTTCCTCTTTGAAACCCAGGTTTCACAGGTGCAGCCATCACCTCATAGAACTTCAGTTCTGTGGCTTTTCGATAAAAGTTACCATCAGTTATAATTTTGTGTCATACTAAGTATAGCGCGCAGAATGATATTGCCTTAGTTTTATTTGCTGCTGCAATCTTAAAATTATATTCAAATGCAATTAAATTTAAAAGAAGGATTGATTTGTGTAATTAGTCTTCACAAGTTTCCTTGAAAACTACGTCGCCATCATATAACAGCACGTTAATATATTTGTTCTGATTTATGTAGATCCTTTCTGGCGTTCCTTCTTTCCATTTTCAAATGGCATTTTCTGTATAATTATTAATTGTCTCATACTTTGGTTTGTTACAATCCTTTCGCCTATGTATTTGGAGATCCCCAAGCATAAGTTCTATTGAACAGACTCTCGATGCAGTCCATTAAGCGATTTGCGTATGCACGTTTTGACACAATTTTCCTAATGCTCCGTCAACATTCTTAACTGCCTTATCAAAATATATTAAAGCCATATATTTCATTAAATTAAATTTCCTTTTTATTTTGTATTGTTGCCAGACAGCAAATAGATTTCTTCTATAAGAGCTTCCTCCCATGGAGTCACTTTGTTTATTTAGAAGTTACACTTAAGTAGTAACCTTCAATTTATTATTTAATACACCTAATATAATTTTCAGGCAATGTTTACCTTAGTGATACCTACACAATTCAAAATTTTGCTTAAACGGTGACAACACTTCTGCTGTTATCAAGTCTGCTGGAATTTTAGTGTTTAGCCAACAGCTACTCATCAAATATAAAATTCGAAACTTAAGCAATAATCTATCTTGTACAATTAATTCAATGTTTAGCCCTTAGGGCTTGCTTCGTAATCACATCTTACATTTCTTATAAAATAATGAAGTCTGTGTTAACACTATTATCCGTATTTTCATAATGATTATTTGCCTTTTGAAAAGACCACAGGTTCTTGCTCCTGATTTATTACATTTGTTTGTGCTACAATTTTCTCGTATTTACTTACTTGTCTTAATATTCCGAAAGCGAAGTCCTGTCTACCATAGATACCCTCTTCTGTCTCTGCTACAAATTTACCCCAACTATCTGGACCGGCTTTTTCGTTATAGTGATTCTGCATTATTTATCATCTGTCTGCTCTTTGTTTTCTGAAAATTTGTCATTCACAGTTTAAATCCCTTTTTCATTTATATTGCTTTCCCTCGTCTTCAACTGCTGCTTTACTTATACAGTATTAGATATTTTCCCATTACAGGTTCCTATCATTTCATGCAGGTGTTTTAATTCAATAATATTTCGATCTTTGTAGGCATGGATCTAAAGCTAAAGAATTTTTCTTGCTTTCTTACTTTCAAATTTGTTGTTTTTTCTTCTTTATCTGTAGATCATGAGCTCTTGAGTCTCTTCGTCCTGGTAAGTAGTGCTGTTCTGACCGCTGCCCAAAACTGGTCACAGAAAATATTGCAGCCCCCAAATATTTCAGTATCTTGCACTGAGGGAGAAGACTGCCTATTCGCGGCAATGTAATCTATAATTGATCAAGTTCCTCGGTTATCCTGCGGGTATTTATGAATACATCTCTTTCGGAAGAACGTGTTAATCATTTAGAGGTTATTGTAAGTACAGAAGGTCTTCCTCTCATTACCAATTGCACTTAATGCATCTCCTCACCACGTTTTACACGTCCTTCTACAGGGCAGTTAACTCCCATCTGAGTTCGTATCCAATGAATCTGTCTGGCTGTTTTCTTTGAGGCTCTCCTCATCCCCTAGCAAATGTTACTTTCAGTCACCCACACATTTAACGTGCTACAGCTGCCTATGATTTAATATCAATAACAATAAAACGTGTAACATGTTTCATATCAAATAAATGTGTTCATATCAGAACTTTGTACTTCACTTTAGCATAAAACACAAAAAAATTTAATTTGTGACAAATGCAGCATTTCAAAAGCGTTCATACAAAAATTTGAGAAAAAACTTAAGTTATGCAGATCATTTATGAACTACAGTTGTAACAAAATATCACGATTTCCAGAAAATCACAGTTTACGTAATAACAAAATCGTTGTGAGCACGTATTTTTACCAGTATTCAACTTTGCACCACAACTATGATTACAGATTTGAGGAATATAGCCATTTGAGCGAGTAAATCACGAGAATGACGTTTCTGTCAGTCGTTTCCATCTACGTTTCACATATCAGTCTTTCTGTGAACTCTTTTCTCTTAATAGATAGTCCCTTTTTATGCCTTCCCTTACTGAACTCCCTGGGATTTATCGGCTCTACCTGAGGACTTACAAACGATGTTTGAATTTATGCCGATAGCAGGTACCTTCAGCACTGGAATGTGCGCGTTTATGTGAGTAGAATGTCACCAGTCAGGCCAAAGGCCATTCATAGCTGCAGCTCGAAATTGATAGAATAGCTTGCCATTCTGGAGGGTTTTATTTTTCATGCTTCTTTACCCTTCGAAAGTTAGGTGTGAAATTAGGAAATTGGTACACGTAAAAGTACAAATACTCCTATTGAAATGTATTCTCGGGGGAGGAGTGTAATGACACCTCCCCCGACACGCTTACCACTCCATGCCGCCCCCCCCCCCCCCACCCCCCGCAATATGGGGGCTTCAAACACCGGATTACGTAAAGTAATTTCTCAATACTGCTTCTTGTTGGTCTTGTGAATACTCCAACACAGAAACTTGAAACGCTGTTCCAACCATCGGATTTTCTCTTCTACAATCGATTTTCGTTCCCGTAAATACACAAGCATTTTCGAAACGACCTTGGATTACTAGACGGTAACATTTCTAAATAATGTTATTTTCACAGAATCGTGGAAAGCTATGATTGAAGATGTCAGTTTCCAAAAAAAATGGTTCAAGTGGCTCTGAGCACTATGGGACTTAACATCTGTGGTCATCAGTCCCCTAGAACTTAGAACTACTTAAACCTAACTAACCTAAGTGCATCACACACATCCATGCCCGAAGCAGGATTCGAACCTGCGACCGTAGCGGTCACGAGGTTCCAGACTGAAGCGCCTAGAACCGCACGGCCCCACGGGCCTGCGGCGGTTTCCAGAATTTTAATTCTTTTTACAGGACTAATACAAATAATGAATCATTTTCAAGGCCCTACATTTTCCAAAGTATTAATACACAAATATCATTGATGCAAGAGCAGAATCGTAGGCGCAGCATTTTTGCGTTTTGCACTCTACGGTTTCCGACGTGAAATCGACAGGGGATTAAAAATATCAGAAATAAAGGTTAGACTTTTTCTTTTATCATCATAGTCTCAGCTGACAAAAGTCACTGGATATCGATGTGCACATAAACAGATGGCGGTAGTATTGCATATAAAATGCAGTGCATTGGTGGAGCCGTCATTTGTACTCAGGTGATTCACACGAAAAGGTTCCCGACGTGATTGTGGCTGCCCGACAGCAGTTAACAGATTTTCAGCGCGGAACCGTAATTAGAGCTACACGCATGCAACATTCCATTTCGAAAATAGTTAGGGAATTAAATACTACGAGATCCACAGTGGCATGAATGTGCCGAGAACACCAAATTTCAGGCATTACCTCTCACCACAGAGAATGCAGTGGCTGAACGGCCTCAACTTGATGACCGAGTGCAAGAGCGTTTGGGTAGGGTTGTTATTGCTAACAGATGACAACAGTGCGTAAAACAACAATGGAAATGAATTTGAGATTTACTACGAATGTATATGCTAAGGCAGTGCTGCAAAATTTAGGATTAATGGGCTATGTCAGCAGACGACGAACGCGAGTGTCTTTGCAAACAGGAAAATTTCAAGACGATGGAGCAGTATTTTACTCTGCACATCTTTCTCACGACTACTTGCATCAGGTGTTCTCTTAAAGATGAGTAAGAGGAGATCCTCCTTTGGCGCCAGGTCGATCACCTGATCAAACCCCAATTGATACCTTCTTCTGGGTCATATGATAGGCCCTATACACGAGATCCCTTGTGGTGAATGGAATTACCGTGGTGACTGAAATTCGCATTGCCTGGGACTTTGTTCGAACATTGGTTTGTTCAAACCCGGATGACAGAATAAAACCCGGATGACAGAACGTTGTGCGATAATGTCAAGTAAGCACGAAATGAAGCGGACGCTCCTTTCAACAACTGTTATGAATATACCGTTTTGTACAACTTGTAAAGGTAAATAGAATTGTTGCAAAAGTGTGTCTTGCTTGGATTTTTAGCAACGTTGACTCACCAACTTCGTCATTTTCGTTTATAATTTTCAACTTCTGTCGTTTCCAAACCAAGGTTCTCTATCGCTAGTTGATTCATTTGTCCTCCAACCATCGTGGTGGCCCTTTTTCGGGCACCGCAGTGTCTCGAAAGTGAATCGACTTTGTAAAATTATCGTCGGAGTGCAAGTAATCGACCTCTTCCCTTCAATACTGTGACTCATCGTAACGTCGATTGCATCTTCAATACCATTATTAGTTTTTGCTGTTGGTAGTTTTCTAGTGCAAAATTTTCCTGCAAATAACTCAGGTCCTCTCCTTCACCAAACTGGAGAGAATCGTAAGGTGATTCTCTGTCACTATTTGGGTCACACAAATGTGAGCCCCCCTCCCCCTCCCCCCCAACCCAAACAATGCGGTATATATATTTAAACTTTTTGTCTGACATTGTTTAGAAGGTGCACACGCCGAGATAAGTAAGTATAGGATGCTTTCGTCTGACAGTGTTTCTACTGTTTATATGCAACTTAACGTGACTCTGCCGGCCGCGGTGGTCTCGCGGTTCTAGGCGCTCAGTCAGGAACCGCGCGACTGCTACGGCCGCAGGTTCGAATCCTGCTTCCGGCATGGATGTGTGTGACGTCCTTAGGTTAGTTAGGTTTAATTAGTTCTAAGTTCTAGGAGACTGATGACCACAGATGTTAAGTCCCATAGTGCTCAGAGCCATTTGAACCATTTAACGTGACTCTGACGCAAGTATATAAGCAACAACATGTAGTAAGGGGTTAGTGTGGCATTCGTGTCTTTATAACGTGCGTGCGGTAAACGGAAAAACTATGGCGATGTTATTACTAAATGCTGTTATTCGTTCTTAGGCTGCTTACGGTCAAACGCCGATAGACATATGTCGGAATATGGAGCAGGATGTTCACTGTTGTGGAATGGTGTGAGAGGAGTGGTGCTGCTTCATGGTAAGGCACGTCCCCAAATCGCACATCTAGTAGGAGACACTCTAGCATCCATCCTGTTCAAAAATGTTCAAATGTGTGTGAATTTTTAAGGGAGCAAACTGTTGAGGTCATCGGTCCCTAAGCCTACACACTACTTAACCTAACTTACGCTAAGGACAACACACACACCCATGCCCGAGGGATGACCCGAACCTCCGACGGAGGCAGCGGCCCGGACCGTGGCATGACGCCCTAGAGCGCGCGGCAACCCCTCGATCAGCGCTGTACTTTACATCTCTCCCCAAGTGATTATAACGACGTCGGTCACCGAAAAGGGCCTTGAAGGGTCGACGGTTGCTGTCGTATTAGCTAGCGTCTGCAGCAGGTAGTTATAGACTTCTTCACGCAGCTGGACACGGTATTACCACATGGGTACCTTCAATCCAGTGCGTGTGTGGAATGACTACCTCAGCGGTCACGGCGATTTTGCCTGATTAGCATACTGATTCTATAGCGTGCGGACTTCGAAAGGATACCTTTTGATCAACCCTTATATTTTAAAACTTTTCTTTATGCCAACGGTCAAAGCTCTACAGATGCATTCTGCTGAGATGGACACTAAAATCGCTACAACATGAAAGCGGCACGCAGAAAATGTCACATTGGCATGAAGTGTACCACATGCTTGTATAGCAACTGAAGGAAATCGTAGAAGGTAGATACGCTTAACGCCCTATACGTACTGTACATAAGGAAATATTTCTAGCAGGTTTCCCGGTTTGTGTGAAGAAACTTTGAGTGTCGGAATTCGACAGTGGAAGATTTTAGTCCAGAGGGACTGCAGTTTTTAGCGTTCCGTGATACAGCTGGATGTTGACTTGTGTGGGATCCCAAGTATGTCATGCGTGTACGGAATCGACGAATTCAGGATGCCCTTACTCAATCTCAAAGAACCAAGAGGACTAGCCTCGCGAAAGGGCAGGTTTTATTTGGTTGGCCATGTAGGCCTTCAGTCTTGAAATGGGATTGTCTGCAACAAGGAAAGTCTGGTGCCGGCCGGAGTGGCCGAGCGGTTCTAGGCGCTACAGTTTGGATCCGCGCGACCGCTACGGTCGCAGTTTCGAATCCTGCCTCGGGCATGGATGTGTGTGATGTCCTTAAGTTGAAGTAGTTCTAAGTTCCAGGGGACTGATGACCTCAGCAGTTAAGTCTCATAGTGCTCAGAGCCATTTATTTGGCCCAGGAGGACTTGAGTATGGCGGCCAGTACCGTTCCACACGGCCGGTGTACAGGCAGCCGCCCATCGCACAGCCAGTCAGTTCAGTGCTGGCACTAGGTATTTCCCCTCTTTCTGTCTTTGACGTACTAGGACTGTTAGTAACTGCCTTGCTTGGCACCTTCGTACTCTCTCTGGGATGTGTTCCTCCACTGATCTTGGTCTACTTGTCGATGATGTCGTGACTCCTTTGCGTGGCGCCTCGTTGTTTTGTAAGCTGCTTGTCTTCTTCGTGGTCCGTTGTCTTGTAATTTGTCTGTCAATCACATTTCGTTCGCCTACCGTTATTTCGGGTTACTCTTCCAAAGGCGACTCTCCCACCTGGCGGCTTCTTCCGTTTCTCCATTCTTCCGGAATACCGACGTGTGCACCGATACACGGCTACTCGAATACACAGAAGACTAGAGCCCGAGGGGACAGATGTTTTCTTCACTCGGCCGTGAAGGATCGGTCAGTTCACATATTTGTTTGCAACAGACAAGTATACACAGACATTTTGATGATGATGTCTAGAAGATCGCGAACCGTCAACATGGCAACCATTTTTGTGGCTTCCTCAGTCGCGGCAATCACGTGAGACGTGCTGGCAGTGGGGAACCAAACGACAACGCCTGACCGACGAGTGACACTACGTCGTCTTTCCAGGCGATTCCCACATCTGTTTAAAACAGCATGATGGACGTAGCCGAAGGTGGAGGCCCTGAGGAGAATTTTGTCATGGTCATAAGGGACCAGCACGTGGCTCGCTGGTATGTGGTGGCAGGGGGCAGACAACGCTGTTTCCTCTGGCCCGCACAGCCGATAATTTGGGCAGCAGCCGTTATATTTCTGACCTTTTAAAGCCTGTGGCTGTGCCGTATCGCCGAGGTCAAGGTGACGTTAGCTTTCTACAAGATAACGCAAGATAACATGTTGCTCATATTGCTGTGACATGTCCGGCCATGGGTTACTGCAAGGCAGGCAAGCCACAAATCACCAGCCACTGTGTTTGACGAACTCTGGTAGAGAGCTGAGAGAGCATGGAATAAAGCATCCTTACTTGTCATACAAGTTCAGTTCGATTTAATGCCAACCCGGGAAGCACGGTTAAACCCTTTGTATCCGTCAGAGACGGTAGATCTTTGTACACAGTTTCACGACTCAATGGTCTGAAGATGACCACAGTAGTGGTCACCTTATAAAATAAATCGTGATGAAGACTGTTTTTAATAGTAATTATTTAGCTATCTGTTGTTCTTTCTATCCGTACTACTGTACAAAGAGACAAGTTGTTGTCAAAAGGGTTTACCAAAAGCCTCGAAAAGTTTTTAACCGATTTAATTCAGATTGTTGTATATATACTACTGGCCATTAAAATTGCTACAACACGAAGATGAGGTGCTACAGACGTGAAATTTAACCGACAGGAACAACATGCTGTGATAGGCAAATGATTAGTTTTTCAGAGCATTCACACAAGGTTGGAGCCGGTCGCGACACCTACAACGTGCTGACTTGAGGAAAGTTTCCAACCGATTTCTTATACACAAACAGCAGTTGACCGGCTTTGCCTGGTGAAACGTTGTTGTGATGCCTCGTGTAAGGAGGAGAAATGCGTACCATCACGTTTTCGACTTTGATAAAGGTCGATTGTAGCCTATCGCGATTGCCGTTTATCGTATCGTGATATTGCTGCTCGCGTTGGTCGAGATGCAATGACTGTTAACAGAATATGGAATCGGTGGGTTCAGGAGGGTAATACGGAACGCCGTGCTGGTTCCCAACGGCCTCGTATCACTAGCAGTCGACATGACAGGTATCTTATCCGCATGGCAGTAACGGATGGTGCAGCCACGTCTCGATCCGTGAGTCAACAGATGGAGACGTTTGCAAGACAACAACCATCTGCACGAACAATTCGACGACGTTTGCAGGAGCATGGACTATCAGTTCGGTGACCATGGCTGCGGTTACCCTTGACGCTGTATCACACACATGAGCGCCTGCGATGGTGTACTCAACGACGAACCTGGGTGCACGAATGGCAAAACGTCATTTTTTCAGTTGAATCAGCATCATGATGGTCGCATCTGTGTTTGGCGACATCGTGGTGAACACACATTGGAATCGTGTATTCGTCATCGCCATACTGGCGTATTACCCGGCATGATGGTATAGGGTGCCATTGGTTTCACGTCTCGGTCACCTCTTGTTCGCATTGACGGCACTTTGAACAGTGGACGTTACAATCCAAATGTGTTACGACCCGTGGCTCAACCCTCCATTCGATCCCTCCGAAACCCTACATTTCAGCAGGATAATGCAGGAACGCATGTTGCAGGTTCTGTACGGGCCTTTCTGGATACAGAATATGTTCGACTGCAGCCATGCCCAACACATTCTCCAGATCTCTCACCAACTGAAAACGTCTGGTCAATGGTGGCCGAGCAACCTTGTCTGAATGCTCTGAAAAGCTAATCATTCGCATATCACAGCATCTTCTTCCAGTCGGTTAAATTTCACGTCTGATGCACGTCATCTTCATGGTGTAGCAATTTTAATGGTCAGTAGTGTATTTGGCTTCAGGATATACTGCGTTGAGAAATGGTTAGGTGCTAGGTTTTGCATATGATTTCGTAGGAAATGCCATCAACGTTAAGGAAGAAATTTGCCTGAGAGTTAGTGGAACATTAATAAACTCTAGCGATTGTAGAAATTGTCAACATCGTCATCGAGTATTCTGTGTTAGACTACACAACATGCGAGTGTTTAATGTTCCGTTTGTAATCGATCTCAACAGGATCAACACGTCCTCAATATCGGAACGTCATGCAGATTGAGGGCGAAAGGTCGACAGAAAATAGGTATTTTAACTTAAAGAATGGTGTAAAGAACGTGAAAATATACCTCAAGAAACATACACCCCACTACGCTACGATTCAAGTCTTCCTCGCGTTCATAATTTATGACGGGTATAGAGCTTGCGCAACTTGGAGTTCTGCTGATCTCCTAAAGGCAAAATGTCCTCATAACAGACAAGCTTCCAGAAGGCTTGACAACTTGATCACAAGGGACGACAAGGATCAAGGAAGAGTTCCCACCAACGCTCATGTTATGCCAACGCCTGCTCACCAATATGTCGACATCGGCTTTGAGAAGCCGAGTCTTAGGAAACACTCAACATGATAGCCAAGAAGGCGGGAGTCGAACTGCTGCAAGTAAGGAACTACTTATGAGAGGAGAACAGGGGGCAACCCAGAATAGATTAGAGAATGAGTCCACTCAACCTCAGTGATACACTAAGCTTAGTAGAGTCATACAGATGGCGGTAGTATCGCATACGCAATGCAGAAACTAGTACTAAGTTCGTATGGGACCAAACTGGTGAGATCATCGGTCCCTGGTTACACACTACTTAAAAGTGGTTCAAATGGCTCTGACCACTATGGGACTTAACATCTGAGGTCATCAGTCCCCTAGAACTTAGAACTACTTAAACCTAACTAACCTAAGGACATCACACACATCCATGCCCGAGGCAGGATTCTAACCTGCGACCGTAGCGGTCGCGCGGTTCCAGACTGAAGCGCCTAGAACCGCTCGGCCACACCGGCCGGCTACACACTACTTAATCTAACTTACACTAACGCTAATGACAACACAAACACACACACACACACACACACACACACACACACACACACACCCATGCTCGAGGGAGGACTCGAACCTTCGACAGGGGGAGCAGCGCGAACCATGAAAGGCGTCTCAGAGCGCGCGGCTACCCCACGCGGCGCAAGGCAGAAAAGGCAGTGCATTGGTGGAGTGGTGATTTTACTCAGGTGCTTCATATGAAAGGGTTCCCGACGTGATTGTGGCCGCACGAATGCAATCAAAAGACTTTGAACGCGGAATGATAGTTTGGTGCTAGACGCATGTGACATTCCACTTCGGAAATCGGTAGCGAATTCAATTTTCCAACATCCTCATTGTCAACAGCGTGCTGATAATACCAGCTTTCAGGTGTTACTTCTCATATCTGACAGCGCAGTAGCTGACGGTCTTCACTTAACGACTGAGAGTAGCGCCGTTTGCGTAAAGTTGTCAGTGCTCGTAGACGACGAACAGTGCGTGAAGTAGCCGCAGAAATCAGTGTGGGATGTATGACGAACGTATCTGTTAAGAGAGTGCAGTGAAATTTGGTGTTAATGGGCTACGGCAGCAGACAACCAATGCGAGTACCTTTGCTAATAGCACGACATCGTCTGCAGCGTATCTTTGGGCTCGTGACCATATAGGTTGGATCGTGGGGACTGGAAAACCGTGGCCTGGTTGGATGAGTCCCGATTTTAGTTGGTAAGAGCTGATAGTAGGATGTGAGTCTGACGCAGATCCCAGGATGCCATGGAGCCAAGTTGTCAACAAAAGCACTGTGCAAGCTGGTAGTAACAGCGTGGGGTGTTATTACATGGAATGGACTGGGTCCTCTGTTCAATATCACTGACTGGAAATGGTGACCATTTGGGCCATTCATGGACATCATGCGCCCAAACAACGATGGAACTTTTATGGATTTATCTGGGCCACAGCTTACGACTGGTTTGAAGAACATTCTGGACATTTAGAGCGAATTATTTGGGAACCAAGGTCGTCTGACATGTATCCCATCGAACATTTATGGGACATTATTAAGTGGTCAGTTCATACACAAAATCCTGCACCGGCAACACTTTCGCTTATATGGACGGCTACGGTGGCAGCATGGCTCAATATTTCAGCAGAGGACTTCCAACGACTTGCTCAGTCTACCCCACGTCGAGAGGCTGCTCTAGGTTGAACAAATGGAGATCCGATACGATATCAGGAGTATACCATGACTTTTGTTATGCCAGTGTAGTACGCAACAGCGAGGTGTCGCAATAAAGAAACACCATCTCCCTAGGATACCAAAGAGCAGGGGAAATCTCGCTCCAGTTAGTGGCAGCATACGAGGGAAACAACGGTGGAAATAGGGACACACATCATACGGACACTGATGGTGCAGTACGTGGTGCATTGCAAAACATTCATCAGGCTTAATTGGAAACAAAGGTGAAAAGTATCACACTGATCAACAGATATCAACGAGACTGATTGGCAAAAAATCTGGACAGAAGGTTCATCTGTTACACGACTAAATAAAAAGAAGTAGGAAGATTCTTAAAAAAAGCTACTGCAGACGAAGAGGAGGGCAGAACACAGAAGACAGTGGATGTCGACATGACTAAGACCTCACTGAACACTGTTGACGATCACATGGTTATAAGTGACATTCAACCCCTGGAGAAGCCTTTCCAGTGGGCGGGTAATACACGGTGGTAAATTATTTACACAGCATGCAAGACTACAGTACTGTGATACTGAAACATAAGTAACATACGGTCCCACGATAAACTACATGCTTTACGAGATTATCTCTTTGTAGCGGACACTTACTCAATACTACTACAAGAAGTCACGACACATAAACTGAACTAAATACGTGTCAATGAGATAATAAGCAACACGGAAAACTTTAGCGGAAAGGAAGTCTTATTTAAGGAAGGCGTGCGAAACACGATGAATGCGGTACTGGAGAAGGGTAGATGGATAACCTGATACTGTTTTATTCACCCTCAGCAGCTGTAGTTGTATATAACGAAATAATAAGCAACCAACTGGATAAAAGAAATTTAGTTTCTTTACCGCCGCCCTTCTTCTGATGGTCCAGTCAGAAGCGCCAGCTTGTTGACAATTAATATTTATGCGCCCTCACGCACAAAAGACAGGGTGCACCGATGAGTTTTCTGCAGAAGCAATATGGTCCATCGTTTCTTACTTATTATTTAGCATTAACGAAATACTTCTGTAAGATAATACCAAATTTGTCTTGTAAATTAATTTTGTGCTATATAACTTGCAAGTAATGTACTCTAAAAAAATATGCACACATCAAAAAAGTTTTGCATCACCCCGGTTCCCAAACTCCTGAAGAGAGGCGTGGACAGTGGATATTGTATAATAGACACAGTAGTCCACCCCTGGTAGCTGAGTGATCAGTGGGACAGAATGTCATACCTTGTGGCCCGGGTTCAATTCCCAGGTGGGTCGGAGACATTCTTCGCTCAGGGAATGGGTGTCGTGTTGTCCTTACCATCATCATTTCATCCCCAACGACACGTAAGTTGCTGAAGCGGCGTCAGCTTGAAAGACTTGTACCAGGCAACCGGTCTACCCGACGGGAGGCCGTAGTCATACAGCATGTCCAACAGACACAGTCCCTTTGACAATTCAGAGATGTCACTAAACCCGCCCAAAGATGCAAAAAACCATGCATGAGCAGCGCCTATTAGGCGGAGGGAGACCGACAGCCGATTAGTTCCAGCCATTCCACCAGGAAGGAAGTACACGGCTAGTGTTGTCTGTAGTTCAACCATGCCTAGACTGTTAATACCGTGTGCTGTCCTTAGGTTAGTTAGGTTTAAGTAGTTCAAAGTTCTAGGGGACTGATGACCTCCGAAGTTAAGTCCCATACTGCTCAGAGCCATTTGAACCATTTGTTAATACCATGGTTCGATCGCGTCCGCATTGTTTCTTTGTGCTGGGAAGGGCTCTCAACAAGGGAAGTATCCAGGCGTCTCAGAGTGAACCAAAGCGATGTTGTTCGGACCTGGAGGAGATACAGAGAGACAGGAACTGTCAATGAAACGCCTCGCGCAGGCCGCCCAAGGGCTACTACTGCAGTGGATGACCGCTACCTATGGATTATGGCTCGGAGGAACTCTGACAACAACGTCACCATGTTGAGTAATGCTTTTCGTGCAGCCACAGGACGTCGTGTTACGACTCAAACTATGCGAAGTAGGCTGCATGATGCGCAACTTCATTGCCGACGTCCATGGCGAGGTCCATCTTTGCAACCACGACACCATACAGCGCAGCACAGATGGGCCAAACAACACGCAGAATGGACCGCTCAGGATTTGCATCACGTTCTCTTCACTGATGAGTGTCGCATGTACCTTCAACCAGAACGCCTTAGACACACTGTCTAACGATCGCAGCAAGGTGGAGGTTCCCTGCTGTTTTGGGGTGACATTATGTGGGGCCGACGTACGCCGCTGGTGGTCATGGAAGGCGCCGTAGTGGCTGTACGGTATGTGAAAGCCATCCTCCGATCGATAGTACACCCATATCGGCTGCATATTGGCGAGGCATTTGTCTTCATAGATGACTATTCGCGCCCCCATCGTGACATCTTGTGAATGGCTTCCTGCAGGATAACGACATCGCTCGACTAGAGTGGGCAGCATGTTCTCCAGACATGAACCCTATCTAACATGCCTGGGATAGACTGAAAAGGGCTATTCATGGACGACTTTAGCCACCATCCACTTTGAGGGATCTACGCCGAATCGCCGTTCAGGAGTGGGACAATCTGGACCAACAGTGCCTTGATGGACTTGTGGATAGTATGCCACGACGAATACGGCATGCATCAATGCAAGAGGACATGGTCCTGGGTATCAGAGGTACCGGTGTGTACAGCAATTTGGAACACCACATCTGAAAGTCTCACTGTATGGTGGTACAACATGCAATGTGCGGTTTTCATGGGCAATAAAAAGGGCGGAAATGATTTTTACATTGATCTCTATTCCAATTACCTGTACAAGTTCCAGAACTCCCGTAACCGAGGTGCTGCAAAACTTGTTTTTGATGTATGTATTTCGTTAATGCTAAATAGTAAGCAGCAATTGTAGAGCCAGCGTTTGTCCAAGTTTATAACCAGGTTCTTTGACAGTAGTGTACAATCCATTCGAGTGATTGCTTCAGTGGTTTATTCCGACCACTTGAGAACAAATTGTGACAGCTTCTTTGCTGCTATCGTCTGTCGAAGCTGAAACACGAAGATCGACTTCCAAGCCATCGGACAGCGGCTGCCTTTTCACTGTTCCATCCTCTGCCGTGGTGTCTGTGGTGAGCCTCGCTGAAATGTAACTATCGATACCATCAAGCCATTGCTATGGAATCCAAATACAGCGATCCCTGCCATCACTACCTCCAAAGAAATTTTTTGCAGGCATTACAAACACCTTCCGTTTTGGACAAAACCAGTGAGGAAAACTTCGAACGCTAGCCAAATGCTTTCACCAATGAAGGCGATTTCACTACGAGCGCAAGACGGGGTCGTAAGGCAAAATTACTAAAAAAAAAAATTTCGCTCACTCTCACACGATTAACAGTGCTTCGAGACAGTTGGGATACATTTATACCATCTCGAGTGGCAATGGAAGAGCATCTCACCACCCATTAAACTAACCACGACTAATCCGTAAATAATCAGTCTGACCCTGTGCAGGTACGGGGCGACCGCACAAATAGAAGAATACCTGATGCGGTGTATGCGCACTGAGGGGATAGGAGTTGCCAGATTCTAGAAATATGATATTTCTTGTTGGTTTCAGGATCGACGAAGACCAGAGCCCTTTCCTTACTAATATTTATTAGCGGAATTCTAATATACTCGCGTTGCAAGGAAGCTATTTTGATAATGGAAGAACAGGTACGAAAAGGTGCAGGAAGCAGATCCTCCAATAACCTTTACAGTCGAAACGTCATTCCACTATATTATGCTCTTTGCAATAAAGCGAAAAATTACTGCACAAACATGGATGCCAAAGAAGTGTTTTTTTTTTTTCAAAGAGATATATGCGAAAGGCAGCCGAAAAAGAATGCCCTTCTTATCGCAATGAAGAGTAAATTACTGTACTAAAAAATTCACGTGCGCGGCTCATCGGCAGAGATTAAAGAGAGTTCATCCTCTTTCTCCTCTTCTTTCTCTTTATGTGCAATGCACTAGCGGATGTTCCCAACTTCAGTTTGTTGACACACACACACACACACACACACACACACACACACACACACACACACACACACACACACACACACGAGAATCTCTCTCTCTTTCTTGTTAATCCTCGGCATTTACAGAAAATGTGCGCCCTGGCAGCTTTTCCGGAGCTAAACCCAGAGTACACCTAACGACCGGCGTGGGTAGCTTTCTTAATCCCCCGTGCATGCGGTCCAAGATAAGTCGATAATGTCTAGGAGCTCTGATTGGGTTTTCTAGCCGTCGGACACAAAGGGCAAGGTAAGGTACTCCACTTCTCCAGACCTGAGAGCACACTGTAGAACCAAGTACACTACTGGCCATTAAAATTGCTGCACCACAAAGATGACGTGCTACAGACGCGAAATTTAACCGACAGGAAGAAAATGCTGTGATATACAAATGCTTTGCTTTTCAGAGCATTCACACAAGTCTGGAGCCGGTCGCGACACCTACAACGTGCTGACATGAGGAAAGTTTCCAACCGATTTCTCATACACAAACAGCAGTTGACCGGCGTTGCCTGGTGAAACGTTGTTGTGATGCCTCGTGTAAGGAGAATTGCGTACCATCACGTTTCAGACTTTGATAAAGGTCGGATTGTAGCCTATCGCGATTGCGGTTTATCGTATCGTAACATTGCTGCTCGCGTTGGTCGAGATCCTATGACTGTTAGCAGAATATGGAATCGGTGGGTTCAGGAGGGCAATACGGAACGCCTTGCTGGATCCCAACGGTCTCGTATCAATAGCAGTTGAGATGACAGGCATCTTATCCGCATGGCTGTAACAGATCGTGCAGCCACGTCTCGATCCCTGAGTCAACAATTGGGGACGTTTGACAGACAACAACCGTCTGCACGAACAGTTCGACGACATTTGCAGCAGCATGGACTATCAGCTCGGAGACCATGGCTGCGGTTACCCTTGACGCTGCATCACAGAGAGGGGCGCCTGCGATGGTGAACTCAACGACGAACCTGGGTGCAAGAATGGCAAAACGTCATTTTAGCAGTATGGACTATCAGCTCGGAGACCATGGCTGCGGTTACCCTTGACGCTGCATCACAGACAGGAGCGCCCGCGATGGTGCACTCAACGACGAACCTGGGTGCACGTCATTTTTTCGGATGAATCCAGGTTCTGTTTACAGCATCATGATTGTCGCATCCGTGTTTGGCCACAATGCGGTGAACGCAAATTAGAAGCGTGTATTCGTCATCGCCATACTGGCGTATCACCGGGCGTGATGGTATGGTGTGCCATTGGTTACACGTCTCGGTCACCTCCTGTTCGCATTGACGGCACTTTGAACAGTGGACGTTACATTTCAGATGTGTTACGACCCGTGGCTCTACCCTTCATTCGATCCCTGCGAAACTCTACATTTCAGGAGGATAATGCACGAACGCATGTTGCAGGTCCTGTACGTGCCTATCTGGATACAGAAAATGCTCGACTGCTGCCCTGACCAACACATTCTCCAGATCTTTCACCAACTGGAAACGTCTGGTCAACGGTGGCCCAGGAACTGGCTCGTCACAATACTCCAGTCACTACTCTTTATGAACTGTGGTATCGTGTTGAAGCTTCATGGGCAGCTGTACCTGTACACGCCATCCAAGCTCTTTCTGACTCAATGCCCAGGCATATCAAGGCCGTTATTACGGCCAGAGGTGGTTGCTCTGGGTACTGATTTCTTAGGATCTATGCACCCAAATTGCGTGAAAATGTAAGCATATGTCAGTTCTAGTGTAACATATTTGTCCAATGCACACCCATTTACCATCTGCATTTCTTCTTGGTGTAGCAATTTTAATGGCCAGTAGTGTATCCGTTCAGTCTTTTTTCCACTTAAAAATCTCTGTGGTTGTTTACTGATTGATGTATTGTGTGACTCTCTGGCACACACTAACACTTAAAACTACTTGCACTTCAAATTTGATTTATATATGGCTCCCCATACCATGGTAAAGTGTACACACCTAAAGGCCTGTTTTACTCGGTTCGAAACAGGCATGTGCATTGTACACGTCTGTAAGAGGCCGAATATTTCACATCTTACAGTAGTGAGGTTCTATGTTGTATGTGTTGTCTCTCTAGTGGTCGCAACAGAAATTCGTAGATTAATCCTCGAGGCCACGGTACCTGAGCACACTACAGAATATCAGTAGACAATGCTATATCTGAATGATAAAATACATATTTATCTTTTGAGAAGCAGTTGTGTAGAACATCACAAGCATTTCCACTTCCATGAATAAGGTCTATTGTCAACTCAGCAGCAAACTATCTTTCTAGCGGCGCTGATTGTCGCAGACCTAACTAACCATGACGTCGGCAGCCGCTGTCCCGTGGAACTGAGGAAACGATGTGAGCAGGAGGGCTGTCCCCCGTGCGCTGTCGTCGGCATCCTTTACGCCAGAGCCAAGTGAGGGCTCTTACGTCGCGTACTCTTCCCGGAGAGGGGTGGTGCCGCCCCTGATTTGCGTATACTGTCACACTGGCGCCACCCTTCGGGGTCCGCAGACACTGATATCTGCACTGGCGAGCTTTCGACGGCGAAGGTGTGAGTGGTGTCTTCGCAAGACATCTCAGTATGTACTTAATGATTTGAATTTCGTTGCTGCTTGATTATTTAAACGATTGGCTGGCATAAAAATGGTGACTTCCTCTCGAGTCACAGCTACGGATTCCATTGCGACATACAGCCTACATTTGTACAAATACATTGTAAGATGTTTCATGGTGTTGTTGTTGTGGTCTTCAGTCCAGAGACTGGTTTGATGCAGCTCTCCATGCTTCTCTATCCTTTGCAAGCTTCATCATCTCCGAGTAACTACTGCGATCTACATCTTTCTGAATCTGCTAATTGTATTCATCTCTTGATCTCCCTCTACGATTTTTACCCTCCACGCATCCCTCAAATACTAAAGTGATGATCCCTTCATGCCTTAGAACGTGTCCTACCAACCGATCACGCCTTTCGTCAGGTTGTACCACAAATTCCTCTCCTCTCCAATGTTATTCAGTACCTCCCCATTAGCATTCTTCAGCATTTTTCTGTAACACCACATTTCTTCTTGTCTAACTTATTCTTGTCTAAACCAGTTATCGTCCATATTTCACTTCCATACAAGGCTACACTCCATACAAATACTTTCAGAAAGCCGGCCGGAGTGGCCGAGCAGTTCTAGGCGCTACAGTCTGGAACCGCGCGACCGCTACGGTCGCAGGTTCGAATCATGCCTCGGGCATGGATGTGTGAGATGGCCTTAGGTTAGTTAGGTTTAAGTAGTTCTAAGTTCTAGGGGACTGATGACAGTGGCAGTGAGAGAATTATTAGAGGCATTTTACGAGGTTCATTCAAACTGTCCGCTGTGACACGCAGTGGATGGTGACAGCAGGAACGGCGTCAGCGTCACACGCACCGGGCACGCCCATTACCTCGGGGTGATTACGCTGCAGCGCCAGTGTTGTTGTGGTCTTCAGTCCAGAGACTGGTTTGATGCAGCTCTCCATGCTTCTCTATCCTTTGCAAGCTTCATCATCTCCGAGTAACTACTGCGATCTACATCTTTCTGAATCTGCTAATTGTATTCATCTCTTGATCTCCCTCTACGATTTTTACCCTCCACGCATCCCTCAAATACTAAAGTGATGATCCCTTCATGCCTTAGAACGTGTCCTACCAACCGATCACAGTGTATGCCGAGTACATTGACTGGCAATCCTATGTGCTCAGAGCCATTTGAACCATTTTTGAACTTTCAGAAAAAAATTCCTGACACTTAAATCTATACTTGATGGTAACAAATTTCTCTTCTTCGGAAACGCTTTTCTTGCTAGAGCCATTCTACATTTTATATCCTCTCTACTTCGACCAACATCTGTTACTCTGGTTCCAAGACAGCGAAACTCATTTACTACTTTTAACTGTCTCATTTCCTACTCTAATTCCCTCAGCATCACCTAATTTAATTTGACCACATTCCATTATCCTCTTTTTGCTTTTGTTAATGTTCATCTTATATTTTCCTTCAAGACACTATCCATTCCGTTCAACAGCTCTTCCAGGGCCTTTGCTGTCTCTGACAGAATTACAACGTCATCGACAATCCTCAAAGTTTATAATTCTTCTCCTTGGGTTTTAATTCCTACGCCGAATTTTCTTTTTGTTTCCTTTACTGCTTGCTAAATATACAGATTGAATAACATTGGGGACAGCTTACAACTCTGTCTCACTCCCTTCCCAACCACCGCTTCCCTTTCGTGCTCTATGCCGCGCGGGATTAGCCGAGCGGTCTAAAGGCGCTGCAGTCATGGCCTGTGCGGCTGGTCCCGGCGGATGTTCGAGTCCTCCCTCGGGCATTGGTGTGTGTGTTTGTCCTTAGGATAATTTAGGTTCAGTAGTGTGTAAGCTTAGGGACTGATGACCTTAACAGTTAAGTCCCATAAGACTTCACACACATTTGAGTCCTTTCGTGTTCCTCGACTCTTATAACTGTCATCTCGTTTCTGTACAAATTGTAAATAGCCTTCCGCTCCGTGTATTTGACCCCTGCCATGTTCAGAATTTGAAAGAGAGTATTCCAGTCAACATTGCCAAATGCTTTACCTAAAACTACAAATTCTAGAGATGTAGGTTTGCCTTTCCTTAACCTATCTTTTAAGATAGGTCGTAGGGTCAGTGTTGCCTCGTGTGTTCCGCCATTTCTATGGAATCCCAACTGATCTTCCCCGAGGTCAGTTCTACCAGTATTTCCATTCATCCATAAAGAATTCGTGTTAGTATTTTGCAACTGTGACTTATTAAACTGATAGTTTGGTAATTTTCACACCTGCCAACACTTGCTTTCTTTGGGATTGGAATTAGTATATTCTTCTTGAAATCTGAGGATGTTTCACCTGTCACATACATCGTGATTACCAGATGGTAAGACTGGCTCTCCCAAGGCTATCAGTGGTTCTAATGGAATGTTGTCTTCTCCCTGGGTCTTTTTTTGACTTAGGTATTTCAGTGCTTTTCTTAATTCTTCACGAAGTATCATATCTCCCATTTCGTCTTCATCTATGTCCATTTCCATAACACTGTTCACAAGTATATAACCCTTACATAGACCCTCTACATACTCCTTCTTTGCTTAACACTGGTTTTCCATCTGCGTTCTAGATATTCATACAGGTGGTTCAGTTTCTTAAAAGGTCTCTATAATTTTCCTGTAGGCGGTATCTATCTTACCCCTAGTCATACTTGTCTCCACATCCTTACATTTGTCCTCAACCAATCCATGCTTGGCCATCTTGCACTTCTCTCGATCTCATTTTTGAGACGTTTTTTTTCTTTTTCTCCTGCTTCATTCACTGTATTTTTATATATTCTCCTTTAATCGATTAAATTCAATATCCCTTGTGGTATCCAAGGCTTTCTACTAGCCATCGTTTTTTACCTACTCGATCCTCGGCTGCATTCACTATTTCATCTCTCAGAGTTAACCATTCATCTTCTACTGTGTTTCTTTGCCCTGTATTTGTCAATTATTTCCTAATGCTCTCTCTAAAACTGTCTACAACATCTGGTTCTTTCTGGTTATTCAGGTCCCATCTCCATAAATTCCTACCTTTTTGCAATTTCTTTCGATTTAGTTTACAGTTCATAACCAATAAATTGTGGTCAGAATCCACATCTGCCTCTGGAAATGTCTTACAATTTAAATTCTGGTCCCTACATCTCTGTCTTATCATTAAATAAACTATCTAAAATCTCCACTGTCTCCAGGCATCTTCATGTATACAACCTTCTTTTATGATTCTCAAACCAAGTGTTAGGTATGATTAAGTTATGCTCTGCGCAATATTTCTACCGGGCGGCTTCCTCTTTCATTCCTTATCCCGAGTCCATATTCACCTACTACTTTTACTTCTCTTCATTTCCCTACTATCTAATCCCAGTCCACCATGACTATTAAATTTTCGTCTCCCTTAACTATCTGAATAATATTTTTCATCGCATCATACATTTCTCCAATCTCTTCATCATCTGCGGAGTTATCTGGCATATAGACTTGTACTAGATTGTCAGACCAGAAGTCTTGTTCTTCCTTCACTACGAACCTATCCATTCCCCTTTTAAAACTTTTTGAGCTTCCTGTCCGATTTAGGCAACTGACACTTCACTCACCGATCCATAGAACGCCAGTTTCTTTTTCCAATAATAACGTCATCCTGAGTTGTACCCGCCCGAAGATCCGAATGGGGGACTATTTTACCTCTGGAATATTTTACCCAAGAGGACACCGTGCAGTAAAACTGCATGTCCTCGGGAAAAATTGAGGCTGTAATTTCCCCTTGCTTTCAGCCGTTGGCAGTACGAGCATAGCAAGACCGTTTTGATAATGTTACAAGGCCAGATCAGCAATCATCCAGACTGATGCCACTGAAACTACCGAAAACCCTGCTCCCCCTCTTTAGGAACCGCACGTTTGTCTGGCCTCTCAACAAATACCCCTCCATAGTGGCTGCACCTACGGTACGGCTATCACCGAGCGAGGTGGCGCAGTGGTTAGCACACTGGACTCGCATTCGGGAGGACGACGGTTCAATCCCGGGTCCGGCCATCCAGATTTAGGTTTTCCGTGATTTCCCTAAATCGCTTCAGGCAAATGCCGGGATGGTTCCTTAGAAAGGGCACGGCCGATTTCCTTCCCCATCCTTCCCCAATCCGAGCTTGTGCTCCGTCTCTAATGACCTCGTTGTCGACGGGACGTTAAACACTAATCTCCTCCCCATCAGGCTTCTAGCGACATAAGGACAAAAATCGCCAACACAGACCATCCTTGCTAAGTATCAGAAACAGATGTCGGGGATGAATTACTCCATCTCAAGTTGCTGGACCCTTTGGTCCACCAATACAACAAGAGGGACCCTGAGACCCGGAAATCAATGCCTATGCCTACCTATAATGTTACTTTAAATCCGTCTTGATTGCAAATTTTTTTTTTTTTATTATTCATATGACCGGTTTCGGTTCATTCAGAACCATCTTCAGATCTGTAAAAAGAATTATACTAATTTACTATTTCACGAAAGCAAATCTTTTTCATCCTATCTTATCAACATCAAATGTACCAGAACGTACCTGATATTTAAGTTACAGGAGTAACCCGTCCAATTCAGCAACTTTCACATGCTACGTCACATAAAATTGGTTGGCAGAGTGCACGTCATTTATATTAATTATGACACTATTACCGACAGGTGGCGTCTGGTACATTTGTTACATTCCATTTGCACATACTGCATTCAGTAGATCTTTTTTATATTAAAAATATGTAATTAAAATATGTAGATGTCAAAGCTAAAATCTGTACTTGTCAGGATTAAAAAACAGTAAAATTATCATTTTTATACGATCTAACAGGCATAGGGCGATTTATATATCTATGGTGCTGGTGTGAACTTGTTTTCTTCTACGGTCTGCTTCCGTGGTTCCCGCCACTTTGGTGTTGTGCCGCGGTCCGCTCAGTCGTCTGCTGTCCATCGCCGCGGGCAAGAGGGCCGCACAGGAGGGCCCCGTCAACGACGCCAGGCGTTGCACGCGTCTTCCGGCTTCTCCACCGCGCACCATCTCTCATCCCTCGGCCTAGATCTCCATACGCAACAGTTGTCATCTTAGTAGGTCGTCATAAATGCTAAAATAGGCGTTATGATTGAATTCGCTTTGTTCGTTGAGGATTAAATCCGGATCTTTATTTTTATGGGTGTATATTTCGATCTCTTCTAGAATGTTAAGGAACCGTCCCTTGTGAGCTCTATGCAGGATGTCTAAGTTGTTTTCAATATTCGTGACTGAGTGCTTTGTCGCAGCCATATGCGCCCCAAAAGCTGTTTTGTTTTGAGAGTAGGTGTGCTCCCTGAATCTGGTTTCAAAGTTCCTACCAGTCTGCCCTATATATTGTTTACAGCAGTCATTACATTTGATTTTATATACACCTGAATCCTGAAATTTATTCCTATTACATATTCTGTGCCGGAGCTTCAATTTTAACGTGTTATTTGTTCGGAACTCTATTTTAACGTCGGATTTACGAAAGCATCTTTCAATTTTGTCTGCAATTCTTCCATTGTAAGTGAGAGCTACATATTTTTTCTTGTTGTTCCTCTTAACTGCTACTTGCCTTCCTTCTGTTTGTTCCATTTGCCTCTTCTTTATCTTCCTATAAATATTCATCACCTGCTTACTCGTATATCCGTTCGCTACGGCCACTTGTTTTAAAATACTTAACTCCTTTTCTACTTCGTGTTGGCTTAGTGGCAATCTTAGTAGCCTGTATACCATCGAAGTAAAATATGCCCATTTGTATCGCGGTGGGTGACAAGAGCGCTCGTTGATAACTAGATCTGTACACGTAGGTTTTCTGAATATGCTAAATTCATGCTTCCCATTTTTCTTTATTAGTGTTAAATCTAAGTAATCTATACGGTTGTTTTCTTCAAATTCCATGGTGAATCTAATTTTCGGGTGTTGAGAGCTCATTTTTTGTGCTAAGTTTTCGATATCATTTTTATCTCCTTTGTATAATAAAATGGAGTCGTCCACATATCTCCTGTAATATACAATTTTCTCAGCGATATTAGGATTTTCATCAAAGAATTTGTTTTCTAAGTGATTTACAAAAATGTCAGCCAGCGTCCCAGCTAAACTGTTCCCCATTGCGAGCCCGTCTTTCTGTTGATAAATTTTACCATTGAAAGTAAAGTAATTGAACGACAAGACATGTTCCAACATTTCCACTAGTTCAATCACTTCCCCCAGTGCCAATTTACCATGAGTGAGGAGATTGTTCTTAATGATCTCAATCGTTTCTTTTACGGGAATGTTTGTGTACAGATTGGTGATATCCAATGAAGCTAGTGACGCATTCTGAGGTATAAGTACGTCTTTAATTTGCTCGGCAAATTCGTAGCTGTTGCTAATGTTGAAAGTCCGACGATATGTATATGCCGCCCTCAATCTGTTATTTAGCTCTTTATTTAATTTATAACTTGGGCTGCTGGTGTTATTAACGATTGGGCGAATCGATTTTTCAACTTTATGGAGCTTTATTTGTGATCGTAATTCGGGGATTCGCGGATTCATTACTTTCAGTTTAAACTTTTCCTCCTCTGTGAATAGAAACACACTGTTATCTATTTGTTTCCTTATTTCGGTTTGAAATTTCTTGGTTGGATCTTTCTTGACTTCTACTATTCCGTTTTCCATAAAGAACTTTTCAGTTTTCTCTATATAGTCTGTATCGTGTATTAAAACCATAGTGCCGCCCTTATCTGCCTTTGTGACGATAGCCTTACGTGATTCTAACTTCTTATTCAAGCCCTTAAGAGTTAGTAGTTCGTTTCTGTTCTTGTGAGCAGAGTGCATTTCATCTATAATCGACTTCTTTACTTTAATTGCCGTGTTTGTCTGTTCGTATCTATTCTTATTTGCGATATCACATGCAATTTTCACTTCTGCGACAGTCTTTTTTATTGTATTTGAGTTAATTGCGGGATTTAGGTTATATTGCAGGCATTTATTTAAAAGATTCTGCTCATCTTTTGTTAATTCTATCTCAGTTAAGTTCACGACCCTCTCACAAAAAGTATGCAACTTTTTATACGCCGTTTCGTTATCAGTATTAAAATCTACACCTAGGTTAAAAAGCTTCTTCTGATGTCTGTTTAGAGTTAATTCTCGCTCCCTGCCAATTCTATTTTCAATCTCTCTGCTTACGTATGTGAACTGTAATGGAGATAAAATGTCACCTAAAATCAAGTGAAGATTAAAAGCTTCTCTATTTAACTTGTCTTTCATTTTATATGCTTCTCGAATTTGAGTTTTAATCCATAATACTTCACTTTTACGTTTTACTATTTGTGCTATGTTTGACATATTCCTGATTTTTACTTTTGCGTAGTTAGGAGTAATCCCTGCGTCTAAGCATGTTTTGTTAAATTTTATTTTCAAGTTTTCTTTCATTATCTTTGTCCTAATACGTAAGAACTTCGTAATGTATCCCGAAACCTGACGTGGCACAAACTTTGCAAAAACAGACATAATGTCTTATGGGATAACAGCAATCAGTGATTTTATAATGTTACTTTAAATCCGTCTTGATTGCAAATTTTTTTTTTTTTATTATTCATATGACCGGTTTCGGTTCATTCAGAACCATCTTCAGATCTGTAAAAAGAATTATACTAATTTACTATTTCACGAAAGCAAATCTTTTTCATCCTATCTTATCAACATCAAATGTAAGAGAACGTACCTGATATTTAAGTTACAGGAGTAACCCGTCCAATTCAGCAAGCCGGAAGACGCGTGGAACGCCTGGCGTCGTTGACGGGGCCCTCCTGTGCGGCCCTCTTGCCCGCGGCGATGGACAGCAGACGACTGAGCGGACCGCGGCACAACACCAAAGTGGCGGGAACCACGGAAGCAGACCGTAGAAGAAAACAATTTCACACCAGCACCATAGATATATAAATCGCCCTATGCCTGTTAGATCGTATAAAAATGATAATTTTACTGTTTTTTGATCCTGACAAGTACAGATTTTAGCTTTGACATCTACATATTTTAATTACATATTTTTAATATAAAAAAGATCTACTGAATACAGTATGTGCAAATGGAATGTAACAAATGTACCAGACGCCACCTGTCGGTAATAGTGTCATAATTAATATAAATGACGTGCACTCTGCCAACCAATTTTATGTGACGTAGCATGTGAAAGTTGCTGAATTGGACGGGTTACTCCTGTAACTTAAATATCAGGTACGTTCTGGTACATTTGATGTTGATAAGATAGGATGAAAAAGATTTGCTTTCGTGAAATAGTAAATTAGTATAATTCTTTTTACAGATCTGAAGATGGTTCTGAATGAACCGAAACCGGTCATATGAATAATAAAAAAAAAAAATTTGCAATCAAGACGGATTTAAAGTAACATTATAAAATCACTGATTGCTGTTATCCCATAAGACATTATGTCTGTTTTTGCAAAGTTTGTGCCACGTCAGGTTTCGGGATACATTACGAAGTTCTTACGTATTAGGACAAAGATAATGAAAGAAAACTTGAAAATAAAATTTAACAAAACATGCTTAGACGCAGGGATTACTCCTAACTACGCAAAAGTAAAAATCAGGAATATGTCAAACATAGCACAAATAGTAAAACGTAAAAGTGAAGTATTATGGATTAAAACTCAAATTCGAGAAGCATATAAAATGAAAGACAAGTTAAATAGAGAAGCTTTTAATCTTCACTTGATTTTAGGTGACATTTTATCTCCATTACAGTTCACATACGTAAGCAGAGAGATTGAAAATAGAATTGGCAGGGAGCGAGAATTAACTCTAAACAGACATCAGAAGAAGCTTTTTAACCTAGGTGTAGATTTTAATACTGATAACGAAACGGCGTATAAAAAGTTGCATACTTTTTGTGAGAGGGTCGTGAACTTAACTGAGATAGAATTAACAAAAGATGGGCAGAATCTTTTAAATAAAGGCCTGCAATATAACCTAAATCCCGCAATTAACTCAAATACAATAAAAAAGACTGTCGCAGAAGTGAAAATTGCATGTGATATCGCAAATATGAATAGATACGAACAGACAAACACGGCAATTAAAGTAAAGAAGTCGATTATAGATGAAATGCACTCTGCTCACAAGAACAGAAACGAACTACTAACTCTTAAGGGCTTGAATAAGAAGTTAGAATCACGTAAGGCTATCGTCACAAAGGCAGATAAGGGCGGCACTATGGTTTTAATACACGATACAGACTATATAGAGAAAACTGAAAAGTTCTTTATGGAAAACGGAATAGTAGAAGTCAAGAAAGATCCAACCAAGAAATTTCAAACCGAAATAAGGAAACAAATAGATAACAGTGTGTTTCTATTCACAGAGGAGGAAAAGTTTAAACTGAAAGTAATGAATCCGCGAATCCCCGAATTACGATCACAAATAAAGCTCCATAAAGTTGAAAAATCGATTCGCCCAATCGTTAATAACACCAGCAGCCCAAGTTATAAATTAAATAAAGAGCTAAATAACAGATTGAGGGCGGCATATACATATCGTCGGACTTTCAACATTAGCAACAGCTACGAATTTGCCGAGCAAATTAAAGACGTACTTATACCTCAGAATGCGTCACTAGCTTCATTGGATATCACCAATCTGTACACAAACATTCCCGTAAAAGAAACGATTGAGATCATTAAGAACAATCTCCTCACTCATGGTAAATTGGCACTGGGGGAAGTGATTGAACTAGTGGAAATGTTGGAACATGTCTTGTCGTTCAATTACTTTACTTTCAATGGTAAAATTTATCAACAGAAAGACGGGCTGGCAATGGGGAACAGTTTAGCTGGGACGCTGGCTGACATTTTTGTAAATCACTTAGAAAACAAAGTCTTTGATGAAAATCCTAATATCGCTGAGAAAATTGTATATTACAGGAGATATGTGGACGACTCCATTTTATTATACAAAGGAGATAAAAATGATATCGAAAACTTAGCACAAAAAATGAGCTCTCAACACCCGAAAATTAGATTCACCATGGAATTTGAAGAAAACAACCGTATAGATTACTTAGATTTAACACTAATAAAGAAAAATGGGAAGCATGAATTTAGCATATTCAGAAAACCTACGTGTACAGATCTAGTTATCAACGAGCGCTCTTGTCACCCACCGCGATACAAATGGGCATATTTTACTTCGATGGTATACAGGCTACTAAGAGTGCCACTAAGCCAACACGAAGTAGAAAAGGAGTTAAGTATTTTAAAACAAGTGGCCGTAGCGAACGGATATACGTGTAAGCAGGTGATGAATATTTATAGGAAGATAAAGAAGAGGCAAATGGAACAAACAGAAGGAAGGCAAGTAGCAGTTAAGAGGAACAACAAGAAAAAATATGTAGCTCTCACTTACAATGGAAGAATTGCAGACAAAATTGAAAGATGCTTTCGTAAATCCGACGTTAAAATAGGGTTCCGAACAAATAACACGTTAAAATTGAAGCTCCGGCACAGAATATGTAATAGGAATAAATTTCAGGATTCAGGTGTATATAAAATCAAATGTAATGACTGCTGTAAACAATATATAGGGCAGACTGGTAGGAACTTTGAAACCAGATTCAGGGAGCACACCTACTCTCAAAACAAAACAGCTTTTGGGGCGCATATGGCTGCGACAAAGCACTCAGTCACGAATATTGAAAACAACTTAGACATCCTGCATAGAGCTAACAAGGGACGGTTCCTTAACATTCTAGAAGAGATCGAAATATACACCCATAAAAATAAAGATCCGGATTTAATCCTCAACGAACAAAGCGAATTCAATCATAACGCCTATTTTAGCATTTATGACGACCTACTAAGATGACAACTGTTGCGTATGGAGATCCAGGCCAAGGGATGAGAGATGGTGCGCGGTGGAGAAGCCGGAAGACGCGTGCAACGCCTGGCGTCGTTGACGGGGCCCTCCTGTGCGGCCCTCTTGCCCGCGGCGATGGACAGCAGACGACTGAGCGGACCGCGGCACAACACCAAAGTGGCGGGAACCACGGAAGCAGACTGTAGAAGAAAACAAGTTCACACCAGCACCATAGATATATAAATCGCCCTATGCCTGTTAGATCGTATAAAAATGATAATTTTACTGTTTTTTAATCCTGACAAGTACAGATTTTAGCTTTGACATCTACATATTTTAATTACATATTTTTAATATAAAAAAGATCTACTGAATACAGTATGTGCAAATGGAATGTAACAAATGTACCAGACGCCACCTGTCGGTAATAGTGTCATAATTAATATAAATGACGTGCACTCTGCCAACCAATTTTATGTGACGTAGCATGTGAAAGTTGCTGAATTGGACGGGTTACTCCTGTAACTTAAATATCAGGTACGTTCTGGTACATTTGATGTTGATAAGATAGGATGAAAAAGATTTGCTTTCGTGAAATAGTAAATTAGTATAATTCTTTTTACAGATCTGAAGATGGTTCTGAATGAACCGAAACCGGTCATATGAATAATAAAAAAAAAAAAAAAATTGCAATCAAGACGGATTTAAAGTAACATTATAAAATCACTGATTGCTGTTATCCCATAAGACATTATGTCTGTTTTTGCTATGCCTACCTATGTTGTCTCCTTTATTAGGAAAGAGGACGTTGTACGCATTTACCAAAACAGATATCTACTGGGCACCAAGGTGGTTATCGAATTATATGAAAGCCGCAACGACCCCTCCATCTGCCGTAGGTCTCAATGTTTGCACCACACCGGCAACTACTGTTCACTGCCTTTTTGGTGCATCAAGTGTGCTGGCTCACATCTGTCAGAGGACTGAAAACTCCTGGCCTCAGAAAAGCCCACAAGTGCCTGCTGTATGCGCACTTCTGACGATCCCCAACATCTGGATTCCTGGAAGGGTCCTCCTATATACCAGAAGGCTATGAAGTCTTCCTGCACTCCACGAAGGAAACAAAGGACGAATTGGTCATCCCTGCCATCATGGGACGCCACCCATTTCCCCATCTTAGGGGCTACATCCGACGACCATCGCACCACTGCTGCTCTGGTGCCTGATGCGTCTGCGGCACAGGAGAACCCCTCCAGCTCCACCCCCTATGACCACATTCGATGCTGCAGCTTAGTCTCATCCTGCTCATCCGTCTTCTGTGATGCATACCAACGCCCACTAGATTTTTATATAATGGCGAATCGCCCACCATACAACCATCAGTCCCCTTGGAATCTAGTTTGTATTTTTAGTGCTAATGGCCTTAAAGGTATGAAGACTGAACTGAACACTTCCCTCCAAGACCACTTTGTGGACACTTTACTTGTCTCAGAAACCCAGTTGCAACTGGCTGACGATTTTCGTCTCCACAACATGGTTTGCTATCACACTGACTGCCTACATTGCTGAGGTGGCGGCACAGCTGTGTTTCTGCGTAAGTCTCTCATTCATATTCACGAGTTTCTCTGACCACTCGAACGTATAGAGGCTATGGCAGTTTCTACCCGTCTTGGTGCTATAACTTACGCTGTGGCGTATTTGAGCCCTAACCTACCACTTCTTGACATAATTTGATAAACACTTTGTTGGGGCAAATCTCAATGCCAAGCATATGGCTTGGAATTATTTCGTTGCTAATTCCAAGGGCAAACTCCTCCTTGACCTAGAAGATCCTCTGCCGCTGTTAGTCTCTGGAGCCCACACTCCCACCCATATGCCAGTCTGCTCTGACTGCCAGCTGGACATTCTGGGTGTGCTCATTTTTCAAGAACACTGTGGTGTAGTTTTCATTGGAAACACTCCAGGAACTGGCCTCTGACAACGACCCCGTGCTCGTGCACCTTACTGACGTCCCTCTGTCTTTAGACCTCCATTCTACCTTGACCATCAAATTTTCCAGGATCCTTAATAACACCACTTGGCTACTTCTAACCTAACAATGCCTGCCAATGTGGTTAGTGCTGTTGATTACCTCACCACAAAAAATTTAAAAGGTGATGAACGCCTCTACTTCCATTGTCCCAAAGCCTTGAACCCCACTGGATGACTTGACTCCCCTCATGCACGAACTCAAAATCCATAAGAACTACTACTGCAGGTTGTGGAAGCAATTTCATGATCTTCTCGATAAGTATCGTATGAAGTGTGTACATCGCGAATTCACCAACAGGCTCGCTGATTGGAAAACAGAACTATGGGAGGACAAGATGTCCACCTTCCTCGACCAACATACATTCGAATAGGCTCTTGTCTGAGCCCTGTGGCGCTTTTCAGTGAAGACCAACCATCTCATCTGTGCAGTGGATTGGTTATGATGTCCTCCATGTTGTAGAAACTTTGGCCAATGCGTTTGAGATCCAGAACCATTTGCTCATCCAGGGTCTCACACCTGATGGATGCCAAGACGTACACGATATTCTAGCAGCCGTTGCCGCTTTCAGACAAAGACCACCTCTGACTGCCTCTCACCTAAGTCCCCAGCAGAAATCGAACGGATCCTGTGGTGGAAGCATGAGCAGCCGGCTGCAGATTTTAATGGCATCTTAAGCAAACATCTCCACTGGCTCCCACGCAAACCACTGGTCTCGTTTACCAGCATCCTGAACCTCTGTCTCACAACTGGCCCGTTTCACCCACAGTGGAAGCACGCAAAAATTATCGCCATCCCCTAGCCCTCAAAGGATCCTGTGGTCCCTACTAAGAAAAGGCCCAGTAGCATTCCGAGTACTATGGCCAATGTTCTAGAATAATTGATCCTCCACCGCATTCCCCACCCTTTGGCGGCGCCTGGGACAATATGTCTGGAACAGTTTGGATTCGCTTCCCACCTGTCTGCCGAATTTCACGTCCTTAGGATCATGGAACATGTCAGCAAGGGCCTTAACTCCATCACATCGACGCCAGCCGTTTTCCAGGACCTGCAAAACATGTATAAGATCTGGCAGGACAATCTCAGGTACAAAACGCTGACACAGACGACCATCCCCCACATCTATGTGAGGATCGTGGATAATTTCCTCCACAATAGGACTTACTTGGACTTGGTTACTCAGCAAGGTCTGTGCTGCAGCTTATGTCACATCCTTTTTAACATTTATGTTAAAGGTATGCCAGCCGTCCCACGCTGCCAGCTGGCGCAATATGCTATGATACAGCCCTGTATACCACCATCTGTAACACAGACCAGCTCATTGCTCATCTCCAGAGACAGGTGGATGCAACAGTGACCTGGTGTCATGCCAACAAGAATGAGCTCAATGCCGCCAAAACCACGGCAGTCTACTTCACTAAGCAGCGCCTCATCCTGCACCACAACATCACTATTGCAGGCGTGCAGGTCCCATGGTCCCCTGATACCTAATACCTAGGTGACCGTATAGATAAAAACTGCTCTTCCATGGCCATGCGAAATATTCAACCGCAAAAGTACTCAAGCTGATAAAAGTGTTGTACCCAATGTTCACCCGCAGGATACTCAACCTCAAAACCAAGCTCCGGCTTTGCTGGATGCTTGTCCACCCTTCCCCCACCTATGACTCTACTGCGTGGGCAACGATTAGTGCCCCGAGATGCTGACCCTCCAGTGCCAGCAGAATAAGCTGCTTCAGTGGAGCCTGCTTGCCTCTCCCCCCACGAGGAAGCGGACATGACCAGAAACGCACATGACCACTCTGAAGACGTCCATGTAGGAGAAGGCAAGGCATCTCTATGCCAAAGTAGAAGCCCTATGCAACACGGTCACTGGCTTACAAAACATTTGCACAACAACTCCCTGACACTGGCACCAACACCTTGTTCCTCTCACCATCCTTGAGACTCCGATTCTGACCGCGGCTAACGATAGCACTGATATGGCCACTAATAACGCGTTAGTGTTGACTTGACCACTTGATGGGTATCGACCATCACCACTGTCGATAGGTAAAGTAGTATGTAGTTAGTTAATATTTGCCTGTGACCTAAACTATCACCATCAGCGGTTGGTTGGTACTTCAAGTCCCGCCACCACACCTTCAACGTGCACTCTAGTGAAATCTTTGGAATAACATTATTGTCGAATGGAAAAGTTTTACTATCCGGTTTTAAGACCGGTAAAGCCACTGGTAAACCTGTATTTCAACCTCTCACAAAAAAAGAAAAAAATTGCTTGTTTAAATGTCCCACTGCGAGCTGTAATTAATTTTATCTTGTCCTCATCATCTCTAAGGGACCAAAATGTCGTCATTCGTAGAGTTATCATTTAATGCCGATTCTATAAACATTCTAGGTATCGTTTCCATCTATCTTGGAGGGTCCGCCAGATCAATTCTTTCAACATTTCTGGGACACTTTCCCACTGGCCAAACAAACCGCTAACCATAATTGCTGTCTTTGTCTGTAAACATTCAAATTCTCCTGCTAGTCTTATTCGGCACTTGAGCAATGTTTCAAGTTGCGTCGCATGAGTGATTTGAAAGCTATCTTCTCTATAGACTGATTACATTTCCCTAGTGATGTACCAATAGCCTGAAATCTGTTGCCTGCTTTACGCAAACCCCATCTTGAATTATCCCTGGGTTTTATCACAAAGAATCCATGAAACTAAAATCCTAATACTGGACTTCAGATTGACTGATCACAGTTGACCTTTACTAAATGAAGTAACTCCTGCCCATAAATCACAGTCCAAGTGGACAGAAAAGGCACATCATACTCACCAGATCCCAGAACAAGGGCAACCTCGCTAGTGACCAACTCTGTACAAAATTCAATCTGCCTCGTGTCCATGCACAGAGTCTGGAAGAACTTGGAAGAGGCGAAATGACTGATCAACAAGATGAATCTATTAGTGGTACCAGACGTCTACACCAATCACATGACAAGAAAGCGCTGTAGCTACATTTGAGTGAGTCTGAGGAGTGTAAGTGTGGTCTAGAGGCAAAGCCGGCATGGTAGCTCAGCGTTTTCGGTCAGAGAGCTGGTTGGCCTCTGTAATAAAAAAAACTGAGTACAAGGACCAACAAACGAACTTTAACGGATGTCATATGATGTCTGCAACGAGCAAACCCAACGATCAACAACGAACAAAAATGAAAAAAAAGAAGGCGGTAGCGCCTTTGACTAATAATCAAAACGTGCTTGCTCCCAGGGTCGCAACCCGCCACTGCTTAAATTTTGATTGCAAAGCAGCAATGGCGGCCGAATACCTCCGGCATAAGAAGTCGCCCTCCTTCCGCCAACGGTATTTTCAAAGATGGCGGAGGAGCAGAAAGAGGTTCAACGTAGTCTCTTGTCATTGGGTTAGGAAACTGCTCCTAAAGGCAGAAGAATGAGCAATGATCAACGGCATGAGGAAGCGAAAGGCAATGGAAACCACCGATTTAAAGACACATAACGTGTATACACAGCTCACGTGGCCTGTAATTGAAAGAAAGTGTCATTATGAGCTCTCTGTTGGCAAAATATTCAGGATTAGTCCCAAATTTTGATCTCCGGGATTGGACTGCCAAAGGGGAGGTGACCACGAGAAAAATATTGAATAGCCAACTACAGAATGACGTTCCATGTGTCGAGGCGTGGAGTGTCACAAGCTTGAACGTGATATGGAAGCTAGAAAATTGGAAAAGAGGAATACAAACATATATATAGTAGGCGTCAATGAAGTGAAATGTAAAGAAGACAAGGATTTCTGGTCAGATAAATAAAGGATATTTTCAACAGCTGCAGAAGATGGTATAGCAATAGCAGAATTCTTTATGAATAGGTAAGAAGGGCAGAGAGTGTGTTACTGTGAACAGTTCAGTGATAGGGTTGTTTTCATCTCAGTCGATAAAAAGCCAGGTGACCCACGCCGACGTCGTAAGCTAAAGATGAAGAGAATAAAGAAGGTATATGAGGACACTGAACGGGTAATTCCGTACAGAAGGGGATATTAAAATCTAATAGTCATGGGGGGCTAGAATGCTGTTGTGGGGGAAGCAGTAGAAGAAAACGTTACAAGAAAGTACGGCCCTCGGACAAGGAGTGAGAGGGGAGTATGACTAATTGAGTTCTGTTAATAAATTTCAGTAAGTAAATGCCAATATTCTGTTCAAGAATCTCAAGAGGAGTAGATGTACTCTGAAAAGGCCTTGTGATACAGGAAGATTTCACCTTGACTCCACCACGGTCAGACTAATATTCCGAAATCCGATACTGGAGTGTAACGTGTACCCAGGAGCAGATATAGACAGTGATCATAATATGGTAGTGATGAAGAATAGGCTGAAGTTCAAGAGATTAGTCAGAAAGAATCAATAAGTAAAGATGTTGGATATGGAAGTACTAAGGAATGACGATATTCTTAGTGTCGAAAGTACTGACTCAGCGTATAGGAAAGTCCAAACAACCTTCAGTGAAATAAAATGCAAAGGAGGTAACATTAAGAGTTTTTGGGAAATCCACTGTTAACTGTGGAGAAGCGAGCAGGCTTCTATTGTAAGTAGGCTGTTTAGGTTTTTATGTTGGTAACGCCATGTAGCGCTCTATATGAAAATCACTGACTGTGCTGTGTGCATTCTGGGGCTGGTTTGCATTGTTGGAATTTGCTATTGTAGTCTTGGGCAGTTGGCTGTTAACAGCACGTAGCGTTGCGCAGTTGGAGGTGAGCCGCCAGCAGTGGTGGATGTGGGGAGAGAGATGGCGTAGTTTTGAGAGCGGATGATCTGGACGTGTGTCCATCACAGACAGTAAATTTGTAAGACTGGATGTCATGAACATATATATATATATATATATATATATATATATATATATATATATATATACACACTCCTGGAAATGGAAAAAAGAACACATTGACACCGGTGTGTCAGACCCACCATACTTGCTCCGGACACTGCGAGAGGGCTGTACAAGCAATGATCACACGCACGGCACAGCGGACACACCAGGAACCGCGGTGTTGGCCGTCGAATGGCGCAAGCTTCGCAGCATTTGTGCACCGCCGCCGTCAGTGTCAGCCAGTTTGCCGTGGCATACGGAACTCCATCGCAGTCTTTAACACTGGTAGCATGCCGCGACAGCGTGGACGTGAACCGTATGTGCAGTTGACGGACTTTGAGCGAGGGCGTATAGTGGGCATGCGGGAGGCCGGGTGGACGTACCGCCGAATTGCTCAACACGTGGGGCGTGAGGTCTCCACAGTACATCGATGTTGTCGCCAGTGGTCGGCGGAAGGTGCACGTGCCCGTCGACCTGGGACCGGGCCGCAGCGACACACGGATGCACGCCAAGACCGTAGGATCCTACGCAGTGCCGTGGGGGACCGCACCGCCACTTCCCAGCAAATTAGGGACACTGTTGCTCCTGGGGTATCGGCGACGACCATTCGCAACCGTCTCCATGAAGCTGGGCTACGGTCCCGCACACCGTTAGGCCGTCTTCCGCTCACGCCCCAACATCGTGCAGCCCGCCTCCAGTGGTGTCGCGACAGGCGTGAATGGAGGGACGAATGGAGACGTGTCGTCTTCAGCGATGAGAGTCGCTTCTGCCTTGGTGCCAATGATGGTCGTATGCGTGTTTGGCGCCGTGCAGGTGAGCGCCACAATCAGGACTGCATACGACCGAGGCACACAGGGCCAACACCCGGCATCATGGTGTGGGGAGCGATCTCCTACACTGGCCGTACACCACTGGTGATCGTCGAGGGGACACTGAATAGTGCACGGTACATCCAAACCGTCATCGAACCCATCGTTCTACCATTCCTAGACCGGCAAGGAACTTGCTGTTCCAACAGGACAATGCACGTCCGCATGTATCCCGTGCCACCCAACGTGCTCTAGAAGGTGTAAGTCAACTACCCTGGCCAGCAAGATCTCCGGATCTGTTCCCCATTGAGCATGTTTGGGACTGGATGAAGCGTCGTCTCACGCGGTCTGCACGTCCAGCACGAACGCTGGTCCAACTGAGGCGCCAGGTGGAAATGGCATGGCAAGCCGTTCCACAGGACTACATCCAGCATCTCTACGATCGTCTCCATGGGAGAATAGCAGCCTGCATTGCTGCGAAAGGTGGATATACACTGTACTAGTGACGACATTGTGCATGCTCTGTTGCCTGTGTCTATGTGCCTGTGGTTCTGTCAGTGTGATCATGTGATGTATCTGACCCCAGGAATGTGTCAATAAAGTTTCCCCTTCCTGGGACAATGAATTCACGGTTTTCTTATTTCAATTTCCAGGAGTGTATATATATTACGACTTTTGAACATTATTAAGGTAAATACATTGTTTGTTCTCTATAAAAATCTTTCATTTGCTACGTATGCCTATCAGTAGTTAGTGCATTCAGTAGTTAGAATCTTTTATTCACTGGCAGTATTGGCGCTCACTGTTTTGCAGTAGTTCGAGTAACGAGGATTTTTGTGACGTAAGTGATTCATGAAAGGTATAGGTTATTGTTAGTCAGGGCCATTCTTTTGTAGGTATTATTGAAAGTCAGAGTGCGTTGCGCGAAAATATTGTGTGTCAGTTTAGCTTTGATCAGAATAAGTAAAGAGCCAAATGTCTGAGTACGTTCAGTTCTGCTCACCTGTTTGAAAATCAAATAACGTAAGGGGTTTACCAGCACAGTAATTCAATAATTTTTCTAAGGGGACGTTTCATATGTCGACCCTTAGCCGAGGATGCCTCACTGGAATCTTCTGATTTTTTCTAGTAGTTTGTGTAATTAGTATAGCTATTGTTTATTGCTAGCGGGTGATTATAGAGAGAATTTCCTTTGTAGTTGTAGTTTTTCATTGTTGTACGGTAAAACAGTTGTGGCATGCATGTAGATTTGCACCAAGTATTTCGCAGTTGCGCTTGCAATTAACTAGATATTATTTTCAGTGTTATGTTAATGTGTTTTCTTATTTAGCTCTTCAAATTGTGCTTTTCTGTGTTATCGTGTGAAATATTGTGACAATAATGGCATGTTAAAAAAGTAACACTAGGCTCCAAAGTAAACTGAGAAATTATAGTGATGACGAGCGTAGCTTATCAGCACCACTGTGTAATGAATTAATAGACATTCTAAGTAGTAATTTGGTAATTGTGCATAGGGAAATGGAGCGGGTGACAAATAATGGCGTAGACAGTGAAACAAATAGTGAACAGGGAAGCATTATCGATCGATCTGTCGGCAACCGCTCGCCTCAGGATTCCGAAATGACAGGACACAATCCTGCAGATACTGTAGATTCAGGTTTTGCGTCCTCAACGTTTTCTCAAATAAGTCAAGACACATTTTCTGCTTTTCAAAATGCGAATATTGCCGGTTCAAATGCACTGTCGAATAGCACTGAGGGACATGTTTCAGACACCAGTGCATTGTTATTACAATTAATGCAACAAATGGGACAAAAGCTTCGAAAGTTAGACACAATGGAACAAAATCTTCAAAAGTTAGACGCAATGGAACAAAATCAAAAACAGTCACAGCAACAGCTTCAAAAATTAGACACCACGCTTGAACAAACACGTGAAGGTTTAACTGCTGAGTTACTTAAAATCGAATCTAAATGTCTAAAAGTCTGTAATGACTTAAAAACACAAATTTGTGAGCATTTTCAACCTACTTTTTCGCGTCATGAAAATGCATTACAGAACCACGAAGCAGCCATAAAAGAACTGCAAGCTATTGTTCATGAAAATCACGACAGCTTGCAATCTAAAATTGACTCAGTTGCATCTACTGATTCGGTTACGCAACTTGCAAAAACTCACGAAAACATAAAAGACACAGTAGATACGATTTCAACACAAATGGACACTCGGAAACTTGATTCAGAAAAACACACTGAGGAAATCAGTTCACTTTCGGAGAAAGTAGCCAAACTTTCGGTTCAGTTCACTAATTTACCTACAAAGTTAGATGATGATCTGAATGACACAAGACCCATAGCCTTCAATGACACAGAAGTATACGAACAAATTAGTTAATTCAAACAAAATCAGTATCAAGTTAATACGCAACACAAAAGAGAAATCCTGGAAGTACAAGATCAGTTGGCACAAATAATACAAGAATGACATATTTCAGAGGAGACTCGCGGAACAGTGACAAAATAATAACACAGGGCACTTCGGAAATTATGAAAGAAATTGGCAAGGTACACCGAATTTTGAGATGGAACCGCCGAAACGAAGTAACAATGACCGATATGCGACTCGCCGACATGATGATTTTGACTATAAGCTGTTCATTAACACACGTAAATTCAAAACATTTAAGAATTCTGGGAACGACATTCATCCACAAGCATGGCTCCATCAAATCTCTCATTGCTTTCCTCCCAACTGGTCATTGGAGTACAGGTTAGATTTTATGTTTGGCTACTTAGAGAATGAACCAGCTGTGAGAATGCGATCGGTCATTGACGATTGTCACAGTGAAGTAACATTTTATCCTGCCTTCCTCTCAGCATATTGGTCTCAAGCTACACAAGACCGAGTAAAACATAGCATCATAATGATGAAACATTTCGAACAATCTGAATTTTCCAGTCTTGTGAAATATTTTGAAGACATGTTGCACAAGAATCAGTACCTGTCAAACCCATACAGCCCCTCAGAACTCATCCGTATTTGTTTCATCAAATTGCCTGAACATTTACGACATATTATTTTGGCGGGACGTTGCAAAGACGACATTGAAGCTTTTCAGGGACTGTTACAAGAATTGGAAATTGACACCGACAATCTCCGAGCTCGAAAACAGGAGCACAACAATTACAGGTTACATCAGTCACAACTCCATGACGACAGAAATAGTAAATGGACACATGGACACGACAAGGCTATTCTTACAACGTAAATCGTGACCAAAACAGACACCACCCATATGACAACCGTTGTAATTACAGGGAAAGATCACATCTGCACGGTAATGACTATCACAGAAACAATCAGAGAAACAGACAATATGGGAACCGAAATAATTATTTTCAAAGGAGATAGAATAACTTCAGACACAACAGTTCAGCTTGCATTTAAGATTTAGGGAGAAATTCTCCACCATGTGACCAACAAGAAAGAAAATATGGAATCTACCAACATGACGACAGACGATATAATCGTAACGACAGACCTAAATATCATCAGAACTGGCGGGATTCAAACAGGGCAGGGCCCTCTCGACAAGGTGAATTTGTAGAAGTTAGATCTCCAGATCCCAATAACGACGCGCGCCAACTAAGAGACAGACATTGACTCGCACTGCAGGCAGCCACGTGCGCCGGCTGGCTCACAGAAAAATAACATAGACGCTAACCTGGAGAAAATTTTTATCATTCCTTAGTGACATATACAACATGATAATTGCTTTGAAGTTGAAACTCTGCGCACTTGAAAAGATAAGAGAGTGTACCACATTTCACATGTAAAACCGTTTATTGAGAGATAATCTGCTTTTTATCTTAGTCTTTGCCATAAAACTTTTCACTTCACGTCAGTAGTACTCTTTGTCACACTTAGAAACTGTTAACATGCAACTATGTTCCGAAGTTAATTATCCAGTCAAGAACCTAGGGAGCTTATTTAGACAAGTAATTACAAATGTATTGTTATAGTGAACAGAGAACACAGTGTTACTGTGTGTGTACATTCTTGCTTGTTAGTTGCACGATTACATAACGACTATAAGGCTTACATACTTAGAACATATACTGCTAACGAGATTTTAATGCAACATTTTGGTTTACTTGAGAAGACATTCTTTATTTGAAGTACTTTCTGTGAAATTAAAGATGACTTAATACTTGGTTTCTTTCACAGCTACACGATTATATCACGACGCTATTAATGTGTGACACAATTTACATAGCTGCTTTTGTGCTGTATCCGTTTTATATCTGCACAGTTTTTCTGAATTCTTCCGGAAAGTAAAACATGTTTTAGTAGTAACTTTTGTGGCTTAGCTACAATGAGACAGCCTTTTTCGTAACACAACAATACGTTACAGTATAGTACTTTCTTGATCACAGTAATGGACGTTATAAGTACGATATCTATACGCATAGCATTTCACTTTTGTTTATGATGAGGTAAGTACATTGACTTCTGCAGAACTTAGCTTTCGGAGGACGATAACTACGACACTTCTACAGAATTATCTTACAGCATGACGCACATTTAGCGCTAAAGGACACGTATTTGAGTGATTAATTTTGTACTTAAAACATTTATTTTTACAGATTTTTGAATTACAATGATACAAAAGTTTTCCATGATACATTTCATTCGATTGCAGTAATCTATAACACCTGAGGGTATAATTACATTAATCCCCAGGGGGTACACGTCTATTTTGTGTGCTAAGCGTTTAGCGAGCGTTAGGAGCCCTAGCTAATGTGATATTTGCTTATAGAACTTTACACATCGATACCATATTTCTCTAACACAGAATTACACAGCTATCTGATTATTTAACAGAGACACAAACATTTTTTTACTACATCAGTGACACATGTTTACGCAATTACACAGTTGGATAACTTCATACTTACGAAATTGTATTTTGTCTGTACATTTTGAACTGTTCATATTTTTTCGGAACCATTATGATACTATGAGAGCTTTGAATGATGTATGTGGTATGGGATAATGATTTTTAAAGTACGTTTGAGGTAGGTGACATTATTGAAATGAGCAGAGAATTTGTTTAGGTTTTGAAAGTATTGCAGAAAGCTACGACGTTTTTAACATTTGACTGAGGTGTTATGATGTAATTATTATGACGACGATGTGTATTATGCTGTTGAGGTATCTTCATGATCAATAAGCTGATGCTATATGAGGAATTTGGCTATGCTAAGTATTTATTATGATGAAATATTGAAGAAGTGTTGACGAATATGTATTTGTGTAAGTAGGTAAGGAATAATGAGTAGTGATTAGGGACTCTGATTTGTGAAAAAGGATGTTGGAAACCAAGAATCGTACTTTAAGAGTTATGAAATGTGTGTATATGCGTGAATGTATCACAATGCCGGAGAAAATTTTTTGAAGACTGTTATATTTATAGGATTTCGTTTCTACACATTTGTAATGCAAATTCTCAACCGGTGAAATTTTTTTATATGAGCCTGTCACTGCTGTCGTAAATATTTCGGGAATGCGTCGTGGTCGCCCAGCTGTGCCAACTGCCTGGAGAAAAAGCCATTAGGTGGAGAAAAAAAGAGACCATTAACCTCGCTATTCACATTCCTTTGTAGAAAGCATCGCAAATACGACACGCTCATTACTTGGAAACATATCGTACTTTGTGCTACTTACTGAAATGCTTATGAATTGATGGGAAATATTCTTACTTCTGCACACCTGATTATGACAAGTGCCTTTCTACAAGAGTTGAGATAATTTCTACTGATTTATGAAATGCCACATGGCTACTGAATGATGTTTTTATGGTTTGTTTACATAGTTGCTCATTTCATTTGATATCTGTTTTCTAGCTGTGTTGCAGCATTGGTTTTATAAAATAAAATTAAATGCATTTGCTAATGTGAACACTTTCTGTAAACAGATCTATTAAATAATAATTTTATCATATACATTCTTCGAAAAAGGAGCACTTGGAAAGGAAAGAACAATAAGAACGGATTCATAACAGTAACTGCATACATAATTTTCTTTTCAACTAATTGGTATTTTTTTGGTAGAATAACTTATTGTGGTGCAACACTTTAATGACATAGACACTAGAATGTGACTAAGCATTTCCCATATCTGTAATGTTGTCTTTAGTGTGCTAATTTTTCTGCTTGAGCTATGTCATATTTAGGTATAAGTTATTGCATTTGCTGCTGCTGTTTGCCAGGTATAGTGCTACTGAATTTCACGTCGTATTGCTCTGTTAAGCCAGTTTTACTACTGATTTATTTTTCTTGTTGCGGCACATTGGCTCATATTAGTTGTAATGTTGCATTTGCTTTGCTAATTTAGATATACTGCTGCTTGCCTTGCCAATTTCCATTTTTTTGTCATTGCTGTTTGCGTTAATTGTTTTGTGCTGCTCCATTGCCTCGTCCCATGGTATATATATATATATATATATATATATATATATATATATATATATATATATCTGAGGTCAGTAGATTTAAGTTAGCTTAAGAGGGGGTAGACTGTATAAGAAACTAACTGTGATGAGTTGGAAGAAATGCATTAAAAAGCTATAAGGATATGGTTTGCCCAGAGGAGAATAACTATTTTGACAGAGGATATGAATAGAATACAGAAAGCATGCTTGGATAGGATTTTTTTGGTGGAAACAAATGTTGAAATAAGAGGAAAGATCTATGGAATGAAGTTTTGGGTTGGACTGCAGTACCAAATGTTACATTGAAAATAAACCCTACCCTTTCCTTTTGTGCTATTCCACTATGTTTTTGTGTACCCTTGTGTATTTGTGTTTTTCCTGTCTTTATGTGTTTATCTGATAAGAGTTATGTTGTAGAATTTTTCTAATAATGTATTATTTACTTTGTAAAGATGTTTAGACATTATTTATTTTGTTCTGTTTCAATGCTCATGTGTGAAATTAATGTTTCGAAAACTATTCTCATTATTTTATTTATTTATGTCATAATTCCTGTAACACTGATGTACATGTTTATTTCTATTCTTTTGTAAAGCCTTTATTACTAAAAAAGTTATCTGTATTATGATCTTTTAATGATGTTTTCTGTACCTTTGTGATTTTATTCTCGTGTTATAAAATTGTAATTGAAACCAGTTCATCAAATTAAGTTACATTTCGTTGCACACGTTCCTGTTGGTCATAGTATATGCACAATATATGAAGAAAGGGACTTTGGTGCTCACACGTGTGTTGATCATTCAGTAAGGGACTGGTAAACAGCATTCCTGCTTCTCAGGACACACCAAAAAGTTTGTGAGTGCACAAGTGGTGGTTTGGGACTTAATGTATAATACAAGACTCTTCGATGGTGATTGTGCACCAATCGCAACAGATGGCTGCTGCCCGTCTCTACAAGGACTGAAATGGGTCTGCACCTTTGATGATCCACCAATACCATTATTGCTACAAGGACTGAAGTGGGTCTGCACCTCTGGTGGCCCACCAATGCCATAATCTCTACCAGGACTACAGTGGGTCTACTCTGTGATGACCTACCTACCAATATTCTTCAAAACTTCGACAGACTCTGCTGTGGGTTTGCTCTGTTGTGGATTATTACCTGTCTGCATGTCAAGAGTTAGCATTAGCTTTCTGTCTTGCGACCACATTGCCAAAATCTGCAAGGAAGAGTTGGTATCTGTGGGCTGTGTCTGTAGAAGGTCTTTTCTAACCGATATATATATGGGGTTCACTGGCCTGGGAGATCATCCTTCGAAGTCTGTGGAGTATACTGCCTGGGCTACCCTCAGGGTGTAAACTACAGTTACTAAGCCCCTGTTGCTGTTGCTGTTGCTGCTGCTGTTGCTGTTGCCGTCAGCCTGCCTGCCTGCTTGCTTCGTCTGCTGGCCACAGTTGTCTGTCCGCCATCGCTGCTGCCCAGTGCTCGCCACCATCGCTGTTGTACGTCCCTCTGCCTGCCTGCCCGCCTGTTACCCGCCGCCGCCGCCGCCGCCGACGACGACGACGACGAAGCCGCCGTAACCCCCACTGGCGCCGTTGCCGGCGCCGAGGATCCTGGGCCACCCCGTTTCGCCGTCGTTGTCCAGCCATTGCCCAGAGTGATTCGCCAGACCTCCTTCACCACCTACCAGAGGGGCTGCTACCCCCTCTCGTTGAAGGCTCCCTTGACATTGCTGCCGCTCCATAGCCATCTTCATACTTCACACCACTTACTGTAGCTCCTATGACAATCTCCCAGCTGGCATGGATTTGCAACTGCTGCACCACAGTCTCTACGACAACTGTGCCCCATCCTCTGCATTAAGCGCCCCTCAGAGAGGACTTGCCCCCCTGCCACCTTCCCCTGCAACCCATTCCCCAGCGCCCTCCTCACACTGTCCTGTTCAAGATATCTGCTAAACCCCCTAATGTTGACACCACCCCCACGATCTCCATGAAGAAAACCCCTAATCCCCGTGACCCAGCCACTCCCATGGATGCAACCCCGGCCCCACCCCTACAACCCCCTCTACCCGCAACCTCGTCCTCTCCAATCTTGCCCCTCATTTCCTTGATGCCTGCACCCTCACCCTGGCCATCTATATACACTTCCCCAATGTCCCCTCCTCCCTTCTCGTTCCTAGGACTTGGTCCTCGTTAAATCCCCAAAATGCTTCCTTACACACTGATCTCCTCTCCAAATTCCCATGTATCCAATTTGGCCCAGGAGCCACCCTTACACACTACCACAACCCTTCTTCTCTCCGACAGCCTCAACTTCTTTGATGTGTACTGACCTTCACAACCATGATCACAAAGCTTAGGCCTTTAGCCACGAAGGCGGAGGTGTTGGCGGAACTGAATTCCCATCCTGACATTGAAATCTATTCGGCGCATTGCATCTTTAATGATGCTGGACCAACTTACCTAATGCACCTCTTCACTGAATAATTCTCCTCCATCATCACCTCCTTACAGAGGGAGCCCTAATCTACAATAAATGTCATAAAGTGGACCCCTCTCGTTTCCCCCTCCAATCCTACGGCTGCCGATCCTGCCTAAAGTACAATGACCATGATATTGCTACCTCCTAGAGCCCTCAACCTCTCCTCCCTCCTGTAATACCTATAATAAACCCCAACCCAGCTACTCCTTGAAATGTAAAGTGAAACTTCCTCCCATCACCCTTGAGCTCACTGTCGATATCTGCCCTGCTGATGACCCCATCCACCCCAAACAACTTGCTCCACTCACTCCCTACTGCAGAGGACTGCTTTATCATCATAGTCCTCCAAAACATCCACCCCTTCCAGTGTCCCCACACCCTTTCCTAAATCATTCTTGCTACCCATTCCATCTTCCACCTCACCACTTATGCCACCTACTCCCACAACCAGACCCACATCACCTTAACCCCTCTCACCACCTCATCCTTTACCATAATATCTGCTCCCTGCCAACACACAAACTCCTCCACCAACACTACATGGATGCCTTCATCCTAAATGAAACCTTCCTTCAACCCTGTGTCTCCGTCTCCACAGCTCCTTACACCCTCCACCACACTGATAACCCGTACCCCCTGGTGTGTGGCAGGATTTCTATTGGCCACCTGAAGAACCTCCTTGTTCAGCCCCAACCTTTTCACAACAATCGCGCCAAGCATCTCACCATCAGCCTCTTCTTCCCAACCCTAACCGTCATATGTGCCATCGCCTACATCAGCCCTGGTATCTCCATCCCATATGATATCCTGGCCCACATTGACCGCACCTTCTCCACCATTGTGATTGCTGCAGACCTCAATATCCAGAGCCTTGATCCCGCCAAACTCCAGTGGCGGCATCAGTTTATCACCAACCTCCAACGAGACCTGGTTCCCCTCCTACAACACACCTGACTTGAATCCAACACCAAGCCTGATGTGATCCTAGTCTTTCCTCCTTGGGCGCATTACCACAGATGTACTTGACCTAATTAACAGTGACCATGCCCCTGTCCTCCTCACTATCTTTGATGGCCACCATCCCCATCCCGTTCCTCACCCTGACATTCCTCCTAAACTTGTCCATGACTACTCCTGCGCCAAATGGGATGTCTACTCGGACTCCATACACACCTAGGTCTAACACCATGACCCTACCCTCCAATCTATTGAAGACGACAGCTGCCTTCCTCCACCAGACCTTGTCTGAAGCCATCGCCACACATATCGCTACCAAAGCCATCTACCCTCACTGCCTGGCCCTGTCCCCACATGCCGTCCTTCTCCTTAGTGAAACCCATCACCTCTACTGATGCTTCCCCTGCACTCATGACCGGGACATACTCACCCTCCACTGGCAATTACAACACTATATCCGCAACATGCCTACTGCGAAGAAACATCTTGTCTGGTGACAGACATGCACACAACTCAAAACCATGCTCCCGATAAACTCTTCCAAGTATTGCTCTGCTTTCCACTGCCTAACTGGGAACTGCCCTACCCTGCAGTACCCTCTCCTCCTCAATGACCATGTCTTTCTTGACAACCTCAGTAAGACCAACTGCTTTGCCTTGCACATTTCCATTCCAGATGATCCCCAATTTGATTGTTCCCTCTTCCCCAGCATCAACAAATGTATGGATACCACCATTCCTCCCCTTGCTCCTAGCTTACGGTACTTGGGCCACACCCCACCATCAGGACTTAACACTCCCATCACTACACAGGATACCAGCCTCACACTCCAAACTAAACACAACACTGTTCCCGGTCACAACCGCATTACCTACTGCCATCTCAAATATGGCCTCCATACCTCCTTGCAGTTCTTGCTACCTTCTACAATGTAATCCTTGCCACTGGCTTCTACCGTGACCTGTGGAAAACCTCCCATATCCTAATGATCTCCAAACTCAACAAGCCTCCATCTGATGCCTCTTCCTATCCACCTATATGTCTCACCTTAGTGTGCAGGGAGCTCTTGGAATCCACCCTTACCCAGCGCATCCATTACCACCTCCAACGACACTACCTCCTCCCCCACACCCAATGTGGCTTTCGACCTTCGTTCTCTGCTGATGACCATCTCCTAAGCCTCACTCATCTCCTCTCCCACCAGCTTAAATCCTGTCCACAATTTTTGTCTCCCTAGACCTCAAAAAGGCCTATGACAGTGTATGGCATCCTGGTCTCCTTTTTAGACTCTAGACCAACACCCTTCCTATCAACCATGACCATCAGATTGCCTCCTTCTTCTCCTGCCATCCATCCTACATTACCATCCATAACGCCAATTCCTGCACCTTCTACCTCTCCACAGGTGGGACCCCAGAGCTTTGTCCTCACCCCTCTCCTCTGCCCACTGTACACGGCAGACATGCCCCCCCACCCACCCAGTCCACCTTCTGCAGTATGCCAATGGCACTGCCTTCCTGGCCTTCACTACTACCCTTCAACAGTCCCACCGCCTTCACCAGAATCACCTTGACCAATGGCTCCTCAAAATCAATCCTTCCAAGACTGAGTCAATCATTGTACGTTGTACCACTTTCTGCTTCCAGCTCCATAATATATCCCTTATCATCTGTGCTTGTCCTGTCCACCTCTCCCCCACCCTCACCTTCCTTGGACTCACCACTGACTGTCAGGTCACGTGGATCCCTCATCTACACTCTATCCAATCCAAAGGCCACAAACGCCTTCATTTCCTTAAACTCCTCTCTAGCTGGACATGGGGGTTGCTGCCCTCCACCATCCTCCACTACAAAACCTTAATCCATCCCATCCTCTGTTATTCCAGTCCCCCCTGGATACCCACCCCCGTAAATTGTATAAGTCCTGCCATGCACTCCACCTCACCTTCTGTACACTTCCCATCCTCCATGTGGATGCCCTATGACCTTTGTCCCATCTGCTCCTTTTCCTCGAACTTGTCCGAGTCCTCTACACTTCCCGCCAACTTGATCTCCCTCATCCTCTGGTGGCTCCTCTCCTCTCCAATCCCCACCCATTGCCATGCCGTCACCATCGTGTCCTCCCAACCCCACGCCTCTACACCCTTCATCTCCTTTCCCGAGGTGGCTTCCATGAACTCTCCCTCCCAGAAGATGCCCTCTCTCCCTCTATTTATCCCTCTTATCAACTATGATCCTCACCTCCCCCTCCCTCCCTCTGTCCTTTTCCTGGGCTCCCTCTCCTCCAGCCTTTCCATCCTGTTTTTTCTCCACCTACCCAGTACATGATTTAACTCTCCCCCCTCCCCTCGAGTCCTTTTCCTTTCCCCTTCACTGTCTCCCCCACTCCTTTCTCGCGTCCGCACTGCTTCCCCTTTTTCGGTGTCCTGGTCCAACATTGGCTCTCCACTTTTTCCCCCACTCTCCCGTCGAGATCCCCCCCCCCCCATACCCATATGCCTTCGTTCAGTGTTCGGTGTTTTGTGTCGCCTTTTTTATGTGCCGCCGTGTTTTTTAATTGTGCTTGTCTATTTCATAAGTATTTTTAATCAGCATCACTGACGTCACTGTTTTTTTCTGCACAACTTTTTCGCCATGTACCGGTTTTAAACAGTCACCGTTTCATCACCTCTTTTTATTGTTATGTCTTCTAATTTTTTTAACTTTATCTTTAAGCTGCAGAGCGGCATATTATGCTGCTGCCAGCCAGTCCCCCGTCTGGGGGGCGGATCGAAACACAATAAAGAAAAAAAAAGCCCTGGAGAGAGGCACGAAGTCGCGACAAGAGGTGGTTACGAGGTCCGAGCGGCCGAAGCCATGAGGTGCGCAAGGAGGGCCTGTGCAGAGCGAAGATACTAGACTACTACACCGGGATCCGTGTCGTCTCTTTAGTCGTAAATATAGGCAGTAGTATTGTACTAAGACAATAGCTGGCGTTTGAAAATTTGTATCGCTAATGTATGCCCTTCCCTTCTGGTTTGTACCCGATTATTAATGTTCTAATTAATCAGATCTAGGTCGTAAATACAGCCGGAATAATTGTACTAAGGCACAGGTTGCCGTTAAACAAAAGACGTTCAGAAATGGCTCCTAAGCACTATGGGACTTAACATCTGAGGTCATCAGTCCCCTAGACTTAGACCTACTTAAACGTAACTAACCTAAAGACATCACACACATCCATGCCCGATGTAGGATTCGAACCTGTGACCGTAGCAGCCAAGTGGTTCCAGACTGAAGTGCCTAGAACCGCCCGGCAACAGCGACCGCAAACGAAAAGATGGACCTTGTAGTTAGATTTAGCTGTTGACCAGTTCATTTCTTTGATTGTCATTGCATTTCTCAGTCGTTAGTTATAATCTGAACAACCTGTTGTACTACGCTATTCCTTTCTGTGTTTGAAAGATCGGATATTATTCTTCAGCTGGATCTTGTGGTTCCGCCGTGTGAGTTCTCTTGTGATAAGTGTTCACAAAGTAATGTTTTTAGACGTTCATTCAGAGCGGTCTTAATAATTGACAATCAGTTTAACTTTGAAAATATTAACACCTGTCACCAGTCAAAATAAAATCGTAAGAAGGAACGGGTTGGGATCCAGTCGCACCTTTGAATGTAGGGGTCGCGTAATCCGTGACATGGCCCCTAAGACCGCGCGGCCACTCCGCGCGGCAGTTGCACTTGCTTGCCAATTAAAATTAAGAGGTTGGTTGCTTTGAAGTAAGCCTTATCATTGTCATATTGTTTGCTAATCTGTTTATCCTTGCACAGGTGCGCATCTTAACCCCGAAACTTTCGACATACAACTTTCAGATTACAAATTAAGCCTTCTGTTTTGAGTAACCGAATCACTCTCATCATCAATGGTGCTTATATAGTTTTCATGTGTTGCAGAAGGACATTTAATAAGAGAGACTGTATCCAGCGCGGTAGTAAACACCTCTGTTTCACCCGATAACGGGCGGGCTGCAGGTCCGGCCGTCTTGTAATCATAGTCATATTGTTTGCTGTTTTGCCATACAGCACTTCAGATTTCTTTTGAAAAATTGAAAGCTATTTCATCTTAAGGCTTATGGTCAAAGTGAGACTGCAAATTGCTCATTCTGTTAAAGAAAATTTTATGTTCAAGTGCTTCGGTTATCTGTAAATCACAGTTTACATATTGTTAAAGTTGTGTGAAAAAATAATTATATTGGTGGGTCCTCCCTTCCATGTTCTCCTTAATTCTATTAAATACCACGTATCATTGGTAGCAGAGCGTTTGTTTCGACCTGTTAGCGGATGGTTGTCACGATTTTCATTTCACGCAACCTGCTTTAGTTTAAATTTTGTACTTTATTCTTTTGGGACATTGTCTGATTATTCTCTTTTGTCCACAGCCGCAGCATGGATCCACTTCAGCGTTCCGGTATTTCGTACCTAAAACGGGATCAGCTCGAGTATGAACTGAGAATTAGGCAATAAAATGTTCACGTTACGGTGGGGGAGCTGGCAGCGTTGTCAAAGCCACTTTCCCTTTCCGTCAGCACGGTTGGCGAGGTAGCCAAAATTTACAGACTATTTTGGTAGCATTAATCAGTTACAAGAAAATTTCTCCTTCTTCCAAAATAATCAACCAACCGTGAGGCAGGTGAAGCGCATTCATGCACAATTAGTCCACCTGGGCAGTAGAGTAAAGGCAGTAGAGTAAAGAATTAGAAAGTGAGGCTGATACAAATAATATAGACTGTGTTCCTGCCAATCCAATAGCCGAATGTGGATCCGCCGCCCGCGGTCCAAGCAATCGGTCAGGGGAATATTTTTCCCAACTCCCTAATCCGATAATGCATGTTTTAATTATTATTCGGCAATTGTCAGCTGAAACATTAGTAAGTATACAACATGTATTGTGGCTGCTAGTTAAGTTTGAGTCGCATGCTGACGCATTATGGATCCACCATCACATAGCATTTAGCGCACTCTACCCTTTAGCACGCGGTAGTTTAAGTAATCTGCTATCGGAAACCTTATAGTAGGGTAAAACGATCGGGAAACTGAGGCAATCGGTCGGGCAGGGTAAGTTATCGGACTGTATGCGCAATGAGCTAGAGTGTAGATATTATTGGCGTGTGCAGGACTCTCACGAATCGTTGTTTGAATATGTAGAGCGGGTTCGTGGGGCACAACCGGCACTACCTATGGAGGGCAATTCAGTTGCTAATGTCTTGGAAGGTATTCGGCCTGAAGATGGATCTCGGCTCGCACTCTTTCCTCGTCCGGTCACTCTTCGTGAGTTAGAGAATCTTGTTAACTCTATTATGAAATTGTCTTTTGCCGACAACCAGCGTAATTAGTTAACGGGGTGAGACCAAGATTTATCTAGCTCCGGTCCAGAAGGTAGCATGATAGATAGAGCGTGCGGTTGAATGAAATGAAGGGCTTGTTTTAGATGCGGCGCATGTGACCATTTAGTACGAGGATGCCTGGTTGCAAGGACGCCTCGCGCTGAGAAATTACGCCAGTCGGGACCGGGGTCGCATCCTCGGAGACACGGGGTGGTGTATTCGTATACAGGCAGACACCACGCATACCTTACCATTTGCTTGTGCGGCTATACGGCATGAACCGTTATGTAGGTTACTAGATTCAGGCAGCTCTGTGTCATTCTTTAACTACACTACTGGCCATTCAAATTGCTACACCACGAAGATGACGTGTTACAGACGCGAAATTTAGCCGACTGGAAGAAGATGCTGTGATAGGCAAATGATTAGTTTTTCAGAGCATTCACACAAGGTTGGCGCCGGTGGCGACACCTACAACGTGCTGACTTGAGGAAAGTTTCCAACCGATTTCTTATATACAAACAGCAGTTGACCGGCTTTGCCTGGTGAAACGTTGTTGTGATGCCTCGTGTAAGGAGGAGAAATGCGTACCATCACGTTTCCGACTTTGATAAAGGTAGGATTGTAGCCTATCGCGATTGCGGTTTATCGCATCGCGACATTGTTGCACGCGTTGGTCGAGACCCAATGACTGTTAACATAATATGGAATCTGTGGGCTCAGGAGGGTAATACGGAATGCCGTGCTGGATCCCAACGGCCTCGTATCACTAGCAGTCGAGATGACAGGTATCTTATCCGCATGGATGTAAGGGATCGTGCAGCCACGTCTCGATCCCTGAGTCAGCAGATGGGGACGTTTGCAAGACAACAACCATCTGCACGAACAGTTCGACGACGTTTGCAGCAGCATGGACTATCAGCTTGGAGACCACGGCTGCGGTTACCCTTGACGCTGCATCACAGGCAGGAGCGCCTGCGATGGTGTAGTCAACGACGAACATGTGTACACGAATGGCAGAACGTCATTCTTTTCGGATGAATCCAGATTCTGGTTACAGCATCATGATGGTCGCATCTGTGTTTGGCAACATAGCGGGGAACGCACATTGGAAGCGTGTATTCGTCATCGTCATACTGGCGTATCACTTGGCTTGTTGGTATGGGGTGCCCTTAGTTACACGTCTCGGTCCCCTCTTTTTCGCATTGATGGCACTTTAAACAGTGGACGTTACATTTCAGATGTGTTACGACCCGCGGCTCTACCCTTCATTCGATCCCTGCGAAACCCAACATTTCCGCAGGATAATGCACGACCGCATGTTGCAGGTCCTGTACAGGACTTTCTGGATACAGAAAACGTCTGATCAATGGTGGCCGGGCAACTGGCTCGTCACAATACGCCAGTCACTACTCTTGATTAACTGTGGAATTGTGTTGAAACTGCTTGGGCAGCTGTACCTGTACATGCCACCCAAGCTCTGTTTGACTCAATGCCCAGGCGTATCAAGGCCGTTATTACGGCCACTGGTGGTTGTTCTGGGTACTGATTTCTCAGGATCTATGCACCCAAATTGCGTGAAAATGTAATCACATGACAGTTCTAGTATAACATTTGTCCAATGAATACCCGTTTATCATCTGCATTTCTTCTTGGTGTAGCAATTTTAATGGCCAGTAGTGTACGTGTGGTTTATTGAATATGGACACCTATGGTCGTAGATTATCTCCAGTACGTCCCTCGATTGAGATATGTCAGGTGGCCAATGGCCTAGGGTTAACTCTGTGCGGGGAAGTGCTGGGAAATCTTACCATGTGTGAATTTTCATGACCTGTCTAGTTTTTATTAGTTAAGGGACTGGTGCGTGACGTAATTCTAGGGCATTATTTCATCGGTAAGACCAGTATGGTGTTAAATTTTGGTACCCGGACCTTTTACTTCAAATTTTCCCCCAAAGATCGAATAGCGTTTTGGTCATTTGCTCATGTGGGGATGGGTCGTGACACCAGTAGTAACACCTGCCTGCTTGGAGTGGACCACCTCTATAGTCAACAAGGGAAACCGTTAAGTGAACTTTTGGGAGAATTTCCTGAATTACTTTGTCAGGTCAGGAGTCACAGACGTCATTACATACCATATTCGTGTCTTGGATGACGTGCCTGTTCGCCAGTTTCCATATCGCTTGTCACCACCTAAGATAAAGATATTGCGGTACAAAATTGGGGGCTTGTTAAACGACAGTCGTAAGACCGTCCATCTCTCCCTATGCTTCACCCATTTTCTTAGTACCTAAAGATCAGGGTAGGATATTTGACCTGCGGTTGATTACAGGCTTCTCAATAAAAAGATGATCTAGGAATCGGTGCCACTGCCTGATCTCCACTATTGTTTCAGCTGGTTTTCCGGAGCATCTCGTTTTGCGGTCAGAGATCTTAATCAGCCTTATTGCCAGATTCCCTTAACGGATCAATCTAACATCTCACCGCCTTCACCGCGGATTGGAATTTATATGAGTTCAATCGGGTTGTGTTTGGTTTGTCAACAGGTGCAGCAGTTTTCTCCGTTTATTGGATAAAACTGCAGGTGATTTAAAGTTTAATTATGTCCTCAATTATTTGGACGATGTTGTCATACTTAGTCGCTCCTTTGAAGAGCATTTAGGGCACATCCAGAAGGTACTATCCCATCTCAGGGATGCGGGGCTGACAGTGAAACTCTCAAACATAACTTTAACTAAGCGCCGGGTGTCATTTTTGGTCAGTTGGTATCCGGGGAATGAATCAGCATTGATCAGGAACGCTCGAAGGCGTTGATGAATTATTTGCAGCCACGAAATAACAAGGAGGTTGCCCGATCTGCAGGGATGGCTAATTATTACCGTATATTTGTCCCAAACTTTGCTCAACTTGCAGCTCCGTTAAATTTGTTACGCAGAAGTAATGAGAAATTCGTTTGGGCTGAAAGTCAGCAGGCAGCCTTTGAAGGAATTAAAACTGCGATTGCCATCCCACTGGCTTTAGCCATACCTGACTTTAAGAAAAGGTATGTGCTCCAGACTGATGGTTGCTATACTGGTGTGGCGGCAGTTCTTTTACAGGAAAAACAAGATATCAGGCGTCCGTTAGAATTTGTTTCCCGACGACTGGAGTGGCCTGAGCTTAACTAGTGGGTATACGAGTGCGAAGCTTTAGCTGTGTTATTTGCCGTGGAAAAATTTGGATTCTATCTTGAGCATCGTGAATTTGATCTAGAGACGGATAATCAGGCCCTTAGTTGGATCCTAGCGCGTCCTAGGAAGACAGGCCGTATTCCGAGATGGGTGGTCCGCATTTCGGCTTTCCATTTTAAGGTTTGGCACGTTAAGGGATCTGACAGTCAGGTTACTGACGCCCTTAGGAGGATGTTCCAACAGCACGAGCTTGATGAGGAAACGCCGGACAGTCACTTAGTATGTACGATCCTTACCAGGGTACTCCAACTGTTTAATAATTTGAAAACTGAACATTAACAAGGCAGATATAAAAGAAAGGTTCAGGAGCGCAACTAAAATTCGAGGTGAAAGGTTATCAATGATACGACTCGTTGACTTCATTGCTATCCTGAGTGAAAGTAAATAAGAATTACAGGAACTGCTGAACGGTGTAAGCAGTTCAATCAATACCCGAGTACGTAAGGAATGAGAGCGTTCTGCCCAGAATCGCAGAGGAAATGTATATGTGGAGAACACTGACGAGAAGAAGGGACATTATGATAGGAAATCTCCTAAGACTTCAAGTAATGACTTCCATGGTACTAGAAAGAGCTGCAGATGGCAAAAAACAGTAGAGGAAGACAGAGATTGAAGTACATCCCACAAATAATTGAGTACGTAGGTTGCAAGTGGTACGCTGAGATGACGAGGTTGGCACATAAGCGGAATCCGTGACGGACCGCATCAAACCAGTCAGAAGACTGATGAATCAAAAAAGAAAAAGAAAACAGTCAGGATGTTTCTCGACCGTTCCACTCTCGAATAATAAGTTGAAAAAAATTGAAAATTGACCCTTAAACCTTACAGTGCAAAATTTGATACCTCTTTGCCCGTTTCTCCCTATGTGGATGAAAGTAAAAATAATTTGGCATTCAGAAGACAAATTTGGTGATTCATATTACATGAAAAGAGCTGGCTGCAATGAAAAACGCTTTTGGTTTAATCATTGCTACCCCAGCTCATGTCATATCTTCGACAATCTCCCCCAATAAATTGAACTGCCTTTCCTTGAGCTTCTTCGACGTCCTCTATCAATCCTGCCTGGCAAAGGTGCCATACAGGGCAGTGATACTCCAAAAGAAAACGGACGTGCTTATTGTAGGCAGACTCCTTATTATATTAGTTGTATCTTCCAAGTGCTCTGTCATTAAAACGCAGTCTCTACTTTGCTTTCCACTCAACGGTTCTGTATAATGGTTTCAATTTGAATTGTTCGCGATTGTAACAGTAATAGCTGACCATGTTTAATTTTTCTGATTTATCATGCAACCAATATTTAACAGATTTTATTTTAGTACTAATGTGGATGATCTCACAGATTTTATTGTTTAGGTACAACTGCGACTTTCCATACCATGCAGATACGTTGCGTAAAGTGCTTTGCTCTTCTGACGATTTTACTACACGGTAAACAACAGCATCTCCTGAAAAATTACTAGAGGGGTGCTCAGATAGTCGAATAAATCGGTAGATACACACTATGTGATCACAAGTATCCAGACACCTGGCTGAAAATTACAACTTCGTGGCGCCTACATCGGTAATGCTGGAATTCAATACGATGTTGGAGCACCTTTGGCCTTGATGACAGTTTCCACTCTCGAGGCGTACGTTCAATCAGGTGCTGGAAGGTTTCTAGGGGAATGGCAGCCTATTCTTCACGGAATGCTACACTGTGGAGGTGTATCGATGTCGGTCGGTAAGGCCTGGCACAAAGTCGGCGCTCCAAAACATCCCAAAGGTGTTCTATAGGATTCAGGTGAGAACTCTGTGCAGGCCAGTCCATTACAGGGATGTTATTATCTTGTAACCACTCCTCCACAGGCCGTGCATTATGAATAGGTGCTCGATTTTGTTGAAAGATGCAATCGCCATCCCCGCATTGCTTTTAAACAGTGGGTTGCAAGAAGGTGCTTATAACATCAATGTAGGCTTGTGCTGTGATTGTTCCACGCAAAAAACACGGAATACAAGCCCCCTCCATAAAAAACATGACCACACTATAACACCCCCGCCTCCGAATTTTACTTTTGGCACTACACACGCTGGTAGATGACATTCAGCGGGCATTCGCCATACCCACACTCTGCCATCGGATCGCCACATTGTGTACCGTGATTTGACACTCCACACAACGTTCTTACATTGTTCAATCGTCCAATGTTTACGCTCCTTAAACCAAGCGAGTCGTCGTTTGGCATTTACTGGCATGATGTGTAGCTTAAGAGCAACTGCTTCACCATGATATCCAAGTTTCCTCACCTCCCGTCTATCTGTCGTAGTACTTGCGGTGGATCCTGATGCAGTGGATGCAGTTTGGAATTCCTGTGTGATGGCCTGGCTAGAAGTCAGTTTTTAACTCCTGTTGGCGGTCTCTGTCAGTCAAACGACGAGTTCGGCTTGTACGCTTTTGTGCTGTCCGTGCCCCTTCACGTTGCCACTTCACCATCACATCGGAAACAGTGGACTTAGGGATGTTTAGGAGTGTGGAACCTAACGTACAGACGTATGACACAAGTGACACGCAATCAGCTGACCACGTTCGAAATCCGTTAGTTCCGCGAAGCGCCCCATTCTGCTCCTTAACGACGTCTAATGACTACTGAGGTCACTGAAATGGAGTACTTGCCAGTGGCAGCACAATGGACCTAATATGAAAAACGTATGTTTTTGGGGGTGTCCGGGTACTTTCGATCACATAGTGTAGATTAAGAACACCATAGAGTTTCACTAGATGATACTACGTCCATTATAACGAACTGTGATGGTTATGACAGAAAATCTCGAACCTAGTTGCACAGCTGAGCCATACGCCGCAGGCACGCAAATTAATTAGAAGAACTTTGTGTGGGACGGTCTCTTAAACCTTCTGGAAGCGGAAAAATATGGAATCGACTTGGACTCCTCTGTTGACAGCACTCGTTAATTCGTCTGAAGGAAGAGCTAGGTGTGTTTCAAAAGAACGGTATTTTCCGTCTGGTTATGTAGTAATAGTACTAGTAGTAGTAGCTTTATTCATCCATATATCTCTTTTTAGGAGGATATAGGACATGTCAAAGTATTTACAAGTTTAGACCAATCTAAAATAAACTAATTAGTATACATATACATTTGCAGACTTACAGTTAAAGACAATTATTATCCTGGTATACAATAATTTTTTTACAAATAACTTTTTAAATGATGTAATGCCAAAATTTTCACTCATATTTCACCATCACTCACTGCACACACTATACACACATTGTTTCACAACAAGTTACTCACTACACACACAAACATACACACACGCACTGGTGATCTCTCGGGCATTTTCTGTACCACCACATCCCATTTGCTATCCTGAAAAACTGAGTCAGCATCCCTCTATAATGAGTGAGATGTTGAGCTCAGAATGAGGAAGAGGTGTTAGTAATGGGCAATGCATAGACTGGGGGTCAGTTTTGGTAGAAAAACGAAAGAAATCGTAGTGTGAATATGTTGTATGTTTTATAATCATTATTATTATTTATTTGTGTAACATTTTTCCACCAAACCCCTACTTTGTATTGTCTAAGTAATCCTTCAATGTATAAAATGTATTGTATAACAGGTACTTTTTAGCTGCCTTTTTAAATAAGCGTATTTTTGCTTTTCTCTCTTTTGGTAATTTATAGTACAGTTTTATTTAACAACAGATGTTATAACATTTCTTATGTTCCAAAATCTTACCATAGATTAGCGTTAATGAAAAGGATCCATAATCCAGTATATTACTGATATTGCCTTTCCCGTGCATTGGTGTGACTTTTCGTTCTACAAGCGGAGCACTGTTACTCTGCAGGGACAAACCGGCATAGGGATGATGTAGAAGAGCAGAACGTTGTACCTTTGTACTCTTGCGGCATCTGACTCTAACCAGCGCTGTAATAGAAGCTTAATACCTTTTCATATTCTATTTATGAATGAAAGTATTCGCTTTCTATATAGCGCAGTTTTATTCTGAAATGATAAAATTTACTCCACAAAATTGAGGTTCTTCCAAATGCTAAAACATGTTCCAAGGTACAACATGGTCACGTACTTCGAAATAAATATTCCATTGATATATAAAAGCGGTGTACTCGAGATAATCTTGTCAATAGCATTTTTCATTAGTACCTTACTACATACCATCAACAATCAGTAAGTGAAATCAAACTAAGTAGAAATACAGGGTTCCCCAAAAGTCAGTTCACATTTGAAAACGCACTAATTCACTGAATAATGTATGTAGGCGGGTAAACCCTGACGTATATGCTTGAAATGACATGGGGTTTGGTTGTAACCGAAAACGAGTGCGAAAACTGGCCAACAGATGGCGCTGGACAGCAACACGTCATTGGTGCCGTATGAGAATCGTGACCAAAATAAGTTGTAATGAGAGAGGGAGTCAGGTCCCCAGACCTGAGTCTGTGTGCTTAGTAGTTGTGGGATTATCTGAGGCGGTAAGTCCACCATGATCGTCCGATCTCATTAGGGATGCTAGAAGACAACATCCAACGGTTGTTTCTCACCATTCCTGGACTACAGGTATTTTTGATGAATGACGGCCACATAGTGAGCATTTGTTGCAAAAGACATCGTCTTCGCTAAAAATCAGTTGTAATGCTTATCTTGCTCCCTGTGCACTTTTTGGTTACAGTAGAACCCCTTGAAATTTCAAGCACGTGCGTAAATTTTTACCTTTCTATCTACATTACTCGAATTTTCAAATGAAAACCAACTTTTGGGTCAGCGTATTATCAAGAACTAGTATCCGAGTAAATACATTTGGAGAAGAAGGCTTTAGAAAGTAGCATCAATCTCTGTTTCCATGACAGGTAAAATTGTAGTGATATTAAACAAAGTAAGTTTATTTACAAGTACCACATGTTCCGTGGTAAAAGACCTCCCTGTTTGTAAAGGTACAAGATGGTGCACGACCGACGAAGTGTGGCTTATCTGTCAACATATATAAAAAGTTCTAAAATACATTTTACTAACTATCAAATTCTCGAACTGAAGAATTAACAATTGGTTCCAATTGTACAGCAGTTAAATGCGAAGAATGCAAAATATTTACAAATGCTGCACAAGACAAAGCCTCACGTCTAACAGCAACAATATTCATAGTAAGGGGCGGAAATAGTTTAGAGCAGTCTCTAGTGCGCATTGTTTCTTGTAATACTAAAATCAGGAAATATACTATCTCACCGATCAAAATACATGCTTTATTCATAGGTGCACTGATCTCTATCTCTACGACACTCTGTCCTACGATGGGAAAGAAATGGATGACCGTTTCTTAAGACGCACATTTTCCGACTAACGTTAACGTTTCATTTTGCAATTGAAACAAATTCTAATAACACCTTCTCACGTCGAATACAGATGATCGATCTTAAGCCATCGTTTTTCACTAAAAATATGGCAGCTCTCAAGGAAACGGAGCCTGAAACATCGGCGGTAGCTCCGGAAGCTTTGCAGCCATATCTTTCTGGTTCATCTTTCGATGCTCTCACAGAAATTGAATTCCTGCCGGTAGAGTTCCGCTTTAGCTGTCCCAGAAAACTGTATTCATGCATTCCTGTGATCGGATATGAATACTTGAAGCAATCTAAAGAAAAGTGGTTTTGCTTCACACCGGTTAGCTGATGCAGTGCGCAGGAGATATACATAAATGACAACCAAATCCATTTCCCATGCACAAAAACACCGAGAAGGTCGAATAGAACCATAAATAATTTCCTTTGAAACACCAAATTTGTGAGGGATCTTTGTATCTTTTTAGGCGCGACAGAATTAGAATATAATGCTGTGATCTAATAAATATTACTCGAAAATGACGGTGAAATTAAATACTGATAGTTATTCATGTCATGTTCTCGATAAGTTACGCATTTATATAACAGTCTTGTGGGTCGTTATATTTAATGTAATCTTATTTCGCAAGCCGCCGAATCATAAAAGCTGCGATGCGTCTCATAATTAACCAATAGTGCGAGACGACACACTGCTTGTATTGAGAGGTAGCAGTGGATAAGACAAGCATCTCAGTGCGGAAAAATTCTCTCGACGGTGAGATCTCCACTACTTATTATAACGTGGTGTCTGTGTACTATTACTCAAGAAATTTATGATTTTTAAGTAACCGAAAGAGGTGAATAAAAATTATTGTTTTGTTCGCTAGTTTACATCAGTGCCGGTCCCAAGCCCAGGACGTCATCTCGCTAGTGATGAGGAAGAAGGAAGGCGGGAGTAACAACCTCGTCAAAAAAACCTGGTTCCGTCTAGCTCCGGATGACAGTTCCCTGTGAATGTCCCTGCCTAGGGTTTCGAGTGAAACCCCAAAAGGCAAACGTATGTGTGGTAGCCACCAGTACTCTGAACAGTATCTGTTCGCTCTGGGATGATGGCTATAACTGAATCGTCTGCAACTCAAAATTTCAGGTTAAATTGTGACGGTTTGGAATTTCGCCATCAAAACCTCGACACAAACCAATAATCAAGCCAGAACAATGGGAAAGAATCCACTGCCGTGTTACCCAGTCAGTAACACTAGGTAATAGACCTGAACACTGGTTTCAAAGTGATCGGCTGTATCGCGACTAGAAGAATCGGAGCTTCTCAAAACCCCTCAATACTAAGAGTGCACTAGAGGAAACCAGTCACAGCCATTCCAGGAAAACATCTCAAACTATCAGCAACGCATTTGTTGTATACACATCGATACTGGACACTGTGATAGACTTCACTTCAAAATCAGAAAAAATATGACACTCACGAAACGATATGGGAACAAAACCTATACACTAATCGTTGCGCATGCCCCCATAAATAACTACAGCAAGAAAAACCCACAGATGAAAGGATGACTTTAGGACGATCTGGATGAAACTAACAACAAAATCCCCACGAATCTTGTACACGTGTTACTCGGAGATCTTAATCCGTACTTAAAGGGGAAGCTCAACCCGTGTGTCTTTGTTTCGTAATAAAAACGTCATGGATTCAGGGTTTACCCTCGCTACAGCCTAAATTTTTAAGAAGAATTATCCGCAATGGCGGCGGAAAACGTACAGCACAAGAAAACAGCCTCTTTCAGCCAACGGCCTTGGCAAAGAGAGCGATGGAGCGGACATAGGTCCAGAGTTTTCTCTTGCCCTTTGGGTGAGAAATTGTCTCTAAAAGACTGAAGAATCAGCCATGGTCAACGGCATGAGAATACAGAAGGCAGTGGATACCACTACATTAATGACACACAAGGTGTATCCACATGACTTGTGGCCTATAACTGAGAAACTGCCATGATGATATCTTCGTTGGTAAAATATTCCAGACGTGTTCCGATCTCCGGGAGAAAATTTCCAACAAGGAAATGGCCATGAAGAAGAGATTGAACAAACAACGAAAGGGTAACTTATTACCAAACGGAGCGTTGAATGTCTGAAGTTGGTACGTGTTAAGAAAGCAGGAAAACCTGAAAAGGGAAATACTAACGTTCAGTCTTGATTCAGTGGACGTGAGTGAAGTAAAATGGAAAGAAGACAACGATTTCTGGTCAGATGAGTATAGAGTAATACCAATAGCAGCAGAGAATGGCACAGCAGGAGCAGGATTCGTTTCGAAAAGGAAATCAGAGCTGAAAGTGAGTTTGAACAGTTCAGTAATAGGGTTGTTCTCGTCAGAATCGACAACAAATCAACAACAACAGTAATTCAGGCATACATGTCAGCGTTGTAAGCAACAGATTAACAGATGATGGCGCTGAACGGGTAATTAGTGGATAAAGGGAGATGAAAATCTAAGAGTGGCGGAAAGGAGAAGACGAAGGGTTCACTGCAGAAAATTTATTGCAAAACGCAATTAGTCTTTCTTTTCTCTCATTGCTACTACCACAGTAGCAATGAGAGAAAAGAAAGACTAATTGCGTTTTGCAATAAATTTTAGCTTGTAATTCCGATTACTCTGTTCAACAACGACAAGAGGCGGAGCTATACTTGGAAAAGGAAGATTCCAGATAGATTACATCACGGTCAGACAGAGATTCCGAAATCAGATATGGGTAGTAAGACATGCCCAGGAGCAGATATAGACCTGGGTGAGAATTCAGTAGTGATGAAGAGGAGATTTAAGTTCAAGGGACTGCTCAGGAAGAATAAATGCGTGAAGAAGTGTGATGCGAAAGTATTAAAGAATGAAGAGATATAATTGAAGTTTTCTGTGGCAATAGATACGGGAGTAAGCAACAGCTCTGTATGCAGCTCAGTTGAAGAGGAATGGGCATCAATAAAAAGAGCAATCAGGTAAGTTGGGAAGAAAATCGCAGGTGCAAGAAAGTTAACTGTGACGAACCAATGGGAAACAAAGAAGTACTTTAGTCGATCGACGAAAGAAGGAAGTTCAAACATGTACGGGCAAACTCAAGAATTTAGGAATACAAGTCACAAAGGAATGAAATAAAAATTAAGTGCAGGGAATCCAAGGCAAAATAACTGCATGAAAAATATAAAGAAATCGATAAAGACCTGATTGTCGAGAGGACTGACTCAGAATACAGAAAAGGTAAAACAATCTTCGCTGAAATTAAGAGCAAGCATGATAGCATTAAGAGTGAAATGGTAATTTCACTATTAACTGTAGAGGAGAGAGGGGATATGTGGATAGAGTATATTTAAGATCTCTGTCAGCGAAAGGACTTGACTGATGACGTGATTCAAGAAGGAACAGGGGTCGGCAGGGAAGAGATAGGGGTTCTAGTATTAGAATCAGAATTTAAAACAGCTTTGGACGACTTAAGATCCAATAATGCAGAAGGGATAGATGATATCACATCGTAATTTTTAAAACCATTTGGGGAAATGGCAACAAGACGAGTATACACGTTGGTGTGTAGAATGTTTGACGCTCTAGGTATGCCAGCACACTTTCAGAAAAAAACATCAATAACGCTATTCCAGAGATTACAAAAACCGACGAGTGCGATAATTAAAGCACAATCAGCTGAACAACTCATGCATCGAAGCTGCTGATAAGAATAATATACAGAGGAATGGAAAACAAAATTGAGGATGTGTTAGATGACGATCCGTTGGCTTCAGAAGAGGTATAGGCACCAGAGAGGGAGTTCTAACGTTGCGGTTGATAACTGAAGTAAGACTGAAGGAAAATGAAGACCCATTCATAGGATTTGTCGGCCTGGGAAAAGCGTTCGACAATGCAGAATGGTGCAAGATTTCGAAATTCTGAGAAAAATGTGGGCTAGCTATTGGGAAAGGCGGTTAATGTACATTATATAAAAGAACGAAAAGGGAACAATAAGACATGAAGACAAAGAACAAAGTGGTCCGATTAAAGGGCTGTAAGACAGGGCTCTAGTTTTTCGCCACTATTGTTCACTTACACATCGAAGAAGCAATGACGAAAATATAAGAAAAGTTCAGGAGTGGGATTAAAGTTCAAGATGAAAGGATATAAAAGACAAGATTCGCTAATGACATTGTTATGTTCAATGAAAGTGAAGAAGCATTACATGTTCTGTTGAATGGAATAAGCAGACAGGAAGAAGTGACATGATGACTCGACATATGTAAAGACCTCACGGAATAACTACCGTGGTACTAGAGGGAACTGAGAGGGTAAAAGTATTGGGAAAGACAAAGATTGGAATGTGTGTAGTAAATAATTGAGAATGTAAGCTGCAAGTGCGACTCTTAGATGAAAAGGAAGAGATATTGAGAACTGAGAGGAATTCGTGGCAGCCCACATCAAACCAGTGGGAAAAAAATAAAAGGAGCGAAAGAAAATTCAGAGATAGGACAGGGAAACATACGGCCCATGGGAGGACAGAAAAGAATTCAGAGAACCTACTAAACTTCTTCTGGAATTTCGACCTCAAAATCATAACAACGCAATTCCAGAAATCACACAAGAATCTAAGAACTTCGAAATCCCCCCCAACAACGTCCTAAAATAATTTCGGATTTCAGATCACGTAGCGATATCACGGAATAATCAAGAGAACCAACACAACTTTCAGAAGAGACTGACAGTACTTAGAATTGAAAAAGAAAGTAATACCAGAAAAAATTAAGAAATCGGCAGTGACGACTGGACAGCACTGCCAGAAAAAATGAAAAGGAAACACAAATGGTGGAACATGACAGAGCCATATAAGGCAGAAAACAAGCCTGAAAAATAATCATAGAACACCCGAAAAGTGGGAAGAATTCCTCAGGATATAGACGACCTCTTCGAAGCTAATCTGTAAAGAAAAAAGGAGGTTACGAAAACAGTAAGTTGAAACAGACAGAAAAGGACTACAAAAAAAGAAAAGACTTTAAATTTTTACATAGCGTTCAGAGAAAAAATGAGAAAATATCAATCTCGGTGCTCACGCCTAAAAAGACATGACGGACACTGGAGATAAATCTGAGCAGTGGAACTGTGAAATATTTGCGCAATACTTCGACTGACTACTCAACTGTGATAAACCGACACAGAGACTACATTTGGAAAAGCCGGAATGTAATCCCCAACACACGAGGAAATCGTGACAAATAACAAAATAATTGAAAACCAATGGAGCACCTTGCGACGGGGCAGTAAATAAAGAAGTGCGGTTGAAGAGCTCACACGAATGTGCATATACAAACGTTGGTTAAAAAATGTTATTGTAAAATTTGGCTCTCACGTAAGTCTCAGGGGATGATTTACACACTTGTTCCACGCTACGGTCGCAGGTTCGAATCCTGCCTCGGGCGTGGATGTGTGTAATGTCCTTAGGTTAGTTCGGTTTAATTAGTTCTAAGTTCTAGGCGACTGATGACCTCAGAAGTTAAGTCGCGTAGTGCTTAGAGCCATTTGAACCACTGTTCCACACCCGCGCATTAGTTATAGTTTTTGAATTAATATCAATTTATTAAGTTTATGCTAGCGAACAAAAATTAGGCGATTATTATAGCAAAATTAGTTTTTCCCGACTGGCTCAAAGGGGTAACAATTGTGGGAGTAAAAGGAGTTAATAAATGTCCTCATACTATAATCAAAACCTCCTAAACAGGGAGGAAACCTAGGCAATGAAACATTATAGTAGCACAAGCTAATCTGTAAAGAAAAAAGGAGGTTACGAAAACAGTAAGTTGAAACAGACAGAAAAGGACTACAAAAAAAGAAAAGACTTTAAATTTTTACATAGCGTTCAGAGAAAAAATGAGAAAATATCAATCTCTGTGCTCACGCCTAAAAAGACATGACGGACACTGGAGATAAATCTGAGCAGTGGAACTGTGAAATATTTGCGCAATACTTCGACTGACTACTCAACTGTGATAAACCGACACAGAGACTACATTTGGAAAAGCCGGAATGTAATCCCCAACACACGAGGAAATCGTGACAAATAACAAAATAATTGAAAACCAATGGAGCACCTTGCGACGGGGCAGTAAATAAAGAAGTGCGGTTGAAGAGCTCACACGAATGTGCATATACAAACGTTGGTTAAAAAATGTTATTGTAAAATTTGGCTCTCACGTAAGTCTCAGGGGATGATTTACACACTTGTTCCACGCTACGGTCGCAGGTTCGAATCCTGCCTCGGGCGTGGATGTGTGTAATGTCCTTAGGTTAGTTCGGTTTAATTAGTTCTAAGTTCTAGGCGACTGATGACCTCAGAAGTTAAGTCGCGTAGTGCTTAGAGCCATTTGAACCACTGTTCCACACCCGCGCATTAGTTATAGTTTTTGAATTAATATCAATTTATTAAGTTTATGCTAGCGAACAAAAATTAGGTGATTATTATAGCAAAATTAGTTTTTCCCGACGCAGTTCAATCACTATTTATTAGCGTTGTCCTTTTCTTTCACACAATGAAATTAGCACTGGTGAGACGGTTTACATTTTTACTTTAGTAATAATTTGACGCCGAGCCCCCAATAGCAGTAATGTAGGCTGCTATGTACTTAAATTACTCAATCAATTCGAACAGAATCACAAGTCCCACTGTCCTCTTTGTTCTAGCAGTTTTGGCGCGAAATCACAGATCGCCACATGTTCACTTACTCCAGGCAACATGTTTCCAGTCATCAACAGTCCAATGTCGCTGTTGTCGGGCCCAGGCTAGGCTTAAAGCTTTGTGTCGTGCAGTCATCGAAGGTACACGAGTGGGCGTTCGGGTTCGAAAGCCCATGTTGATAATGTTATGTTGAATGGTTCGCACTTGCTGATGGCCCAGCACTGAAATCTGCAGCAATTTGCGGAAAGGTTGCACTTCTACTGACCGATTCTCTTCAGTCGCCGTTGGTCCCGTTATTGCAGGGTCATTTTCCGGCCGCAGCAATGTAGGAGATTTGTTGTTTTATCGGATTCCTGATATTCATGGTACACTCGGGAAATGGTCGTACGGGAAAATCCCCACTTCATCGCTGCCTCGGAGATGCAGTGTTCCATCGCTCGTGCGCAGACTACAACATCGCGTTCAAACTCACTCAAATCTTGATAACGTGACACAGTAGCAGCAGTAACCGATCCAACAACTGCGCGAGGCGCTTGTTGTCTTATGTAAGCGTTGCCGACCGCAGCGTCATATTCTGCGTTTTTACATATCTCTGTATTTGAATACGGAAGGTTACACCAGTTTCTTTGGCGCCTCAATATAAAAATGACGAACCCATCTAAATAGGAACTGACACATAACAATCTGCATCGTAGTTGGCAGTGTGAGGATGGAACCAGTTAAAAGTAAGGTATATGTGCGAAGACGAACAAGACACCAATATACATGTCAACTAATTAAGAAACTTACTGGCTCAAAGGGGCAACAATTGTGGGAGTAAAAGAAGTTAATAAATGTCCTCATACTATAATCAAAACCTCCTAAACAGGGAGGAAACCTAGGCAATGAAACATTATAGTAGCACAAGCTAATCTGTAAAGAAAAAAGGAGGTTACGAAAACAGTAAGTTGAAACAGACAGAAAAGGACTACAAAAAAAGAAAAGACTTTAAATTTTTACATAGCGTTCAGAGAAAAAATGAGAAAATATCAATCTCTGTGCTCACGCCTAAAAAGACATGACGGACACTGGAGATAAATCTGAGCAGTGGAACTGTGAAATATTTGCGCAATACTTCGACTGACTACTCAACTGTGATAAACCGACACAGAGACTCCATTTGGAAAAGCCGGAATGTAATCCCCAACACACGAGGAAATCGTGACAAATAACAAAATAATTGAAAACCAATGGAGCACCTTGCGACGGGGCAGTAAATATAGAAGTGCGGTTGAAGAGCTCACACGAATGTGCATATACAAACGTTGGTTAAAAAATGTTATTGTAAAATTTGGCTCTCACGTAAGTCTCAGGGGATGATTTACACACTTGTTCCACGCTACGGTCGCAGGTTCGAATCCTGCCTCGGGCGTGGATGTGTGTAATGTCCTTAGGTTAGTTCGGTTTAATTAGTTCTAAGTTCTAGGCGACTGATGACCTCAGAAGTTAAGTCGCGTAGTGCTTAGAGCCATTTGAACCACTGTTCCACACGCGCGCATTAGTTATAGTTTTTGAATTAATATCAATTTATTAAGTTTATGCTAGCGAACAAAAATTAGGCGATTATTATAGCAAAATTAGTTTTTCCCGACGCAGTTCAATCACTATTTATTAGCGTTGTCCTTTTCTTTCACACAATGAAATTAGCACTGGTGAGACGGTTTACATTTTTACTTTAGTAATAATTTGACGCCGAGCCCCCAATAGCAGTAATGTAGGCTGCTATGTACTTAAATTACTCAATCAATTCGAACAGAATCACAAGTCCCACTGTCCTCTTTGTTCTAGCAGTTTTGGCGCGAAATCACAGATCGCCACATGTTCACTTACTCCAATGTATACCTAGTACTCACACAAATAATCGTAGCACTTCCAGTTCACCATTTGTATGCATGCACACTTGCACCAATAAACATTGCTGTTTGTCGAAATAAATCGGAGCGAAAAAAAAAAAAAAATTCTCAGACGACCACATGGATCACCGTCAGGTGGGGCTCGGTCGTCATCTACCCTCCAAAACGACTGACCAACGACTGACCCCTGGCCATCTCATATACAGGTGGAGCACCTCCACGCCCACACCGGCATGATGGCCAACTCAAAAGGTCTACTGCCATCTCTGCGTAAAGGGTTAGTATTCACTAATGTGAGGTGTCGCAGGATGTGGGTACTGCGATGTTTGCGTACGTCTGGCTAAGATTAGCCATTTATACGCGCTCATCTGGAGATAGATTGGGTCGAAGATTGAACGAAGGGTAGAGGTTTTTAAGGGCAGAGGGAAAAAAGTGCCAAGGCAAGTGCCAAGGGAAAAAAAAACCTCTGCGATAGTTAGGTCGGGTAATAAGAGCAGTAGCGGATGTCTTGCTGACTGCGATATGTCATGCAATGGTAGGTTATGTTAAAAGCGGGAATCATGCAATCGGATACCGTGGCATGCCAAGTTTCGTCATAAGAGATCAGCCCTAGACGGTGCTGCAGCACAGAGTGCTGCAATTTGTGATGTGAGAGCCCCTACCGCGCTGTCAGTGATGACATCGTGCGGGCTGGGGCCCAGGTCGTCCATCGGCGTCTGGCGGGCGCGCGTCGTAGCCAAGTGCTCGGAGGTGAGCGACCGCGTAGCGGCACCACTCCTCGCTCGTCGGCCGCGCAGAGAGGCTCAGTGAGGGCCGTGGCTGCGTCTTCCCCGTGTTGTGGATGATGTAGCCCAGGTCCTTGAGCGTCCTTATAGCCACGCTTGCCCACTCGTCGGAGCCGAGCTGCTCGGAGCCGATGGGCTTTGGTGTCGGTGCGACGCGTTCCGTCTTCTTCCTCCTCGGTGTGTCCGCCGCGGTGTGTCCTGCCGCCGGCTGCTCCGCCGGGGGAGCGGCAGCTGACGTCTCTTCTCCGCCTACTGCGTCTGCCCGGATGTCTTGGGCCATCTGCGAACGTAGCTGCCGCAGCAGGTTGCATGCCTCCGTCGTCTCTGCGGTCAGAGTGGCCTTGGAGGCCGCCCTGTCCTCTTCCGTGGCGGATTTGAAGGCCACAATCGCCTCCCCCGCCGCGGCCGCCAGCATGGCGCGCATCTCCTGTACTTGCGGCGCCTGCTCAGCCGCCGTCGGCGGCCGGTCCCCCGCCCCACTCTCTCTGGTGCGATATTCCGGCCGCCTGTTGGCAGTGGGAGCAGTCTTCTCTCCTTCCGGCTCCGTCGTCTTACGGCGGCGCTTGCGGCGCCTTCGTCGTCGTCTCTCAGGTTGAGCCTTATCGCCAGCGCAGCCACCACCGGTAAAAGCCGGGCAACCACGCCAGTTGGCCACGTGTGAGCCGCCGCAGCGAGCACAGGTCGGCGCTGCTTCTCTTCTTCTGTCACAGTTGTGGGTGTCGTGCGCGCCAGCGTACTTCACGCATCGTGGTGAGTTGCGGCAGTATTTGGCCACGTGCCCCTCGGCTTGGCACCTGTAGCACTGTGGCTTAGGGTCCATGCCCAGGGGGAGAGCTTCTGCTGTCACAGGGAAGCCTAGGAGATTCCTTAACCCGAAGATGTCGCCGCCGTCCGTCGCAGTACCCACTACGACGATGAACAGCGGGGGCCTCTTCCTGTTCTTCCGGTTGTGCAGCTTTATAGTTGCACCCCGGAATCCTGCTCGTGTCAGCCCTTCCTGGACTGTCTCCTCGTCGATAATCCAAGGGAGTCCCCTGATCAGCGCCTTGAATTGCTTCTCGCGCTGTCTTGACGCCGTCGTCCTCTCCACGCTGGGTGGATCCACTATGTGGACGGCCACAGCGCTCTTAAGTGCGCGGTAGTTGGCCGCACTCGCTGCCTGTAGTTGTATGATAGCGCCTGAGTCAAGCGACTCGACGCCAACCTCTTCGCTACAGCAGCTGCCTATAACATCATATATCTCTGTCCACGACCGTCTACTGCACTGGATGTACAGAGAGGGGGACAGGTAACATGAAGTTCTTCACGCTTCCGGTCCGCATTCCTACTGGGTTGCGGCGTCGGCGGCTTCTTCTCAACGACTGTCTTCTTCTTCTGTGCGTTTCTGCCCATGCTAGATAACACGACAATTTGCAGAGTCGTAATAACGACACACGACAATTTGCGCTACCGTTGCGTCACAGGCAGACCACGGCTTCGCAACTCTTCTTCACGCCTAGAGCAGGTAGCGCGCTTCACCAGAGATGCGCGCGCCTCCGCTGCTCAGCTGCAACTCGACAAGCTGGCCAAGATGGCCATCCGCTTATATAGTCTCGGACGTCTATCCCCCTGGTTATGCAAGTACCAATCTCACCAGTCAAGGTTACAAATTTTGATACATACATCCCTCGATAGAAATAAGTTCACCATCGGAACCGCGCTAAAGAGTACATCCTATTAACTATTTTACATTAATTTCTAGGTTTATTCTATCACCCGTAAATCAAGTTTTAGTTTTTGCAAAGTTTCGCAACTTAGCGCAAATTTGTTTGTTTACATCTGTGCAGCAAAGTTTTAACATAGAACTACATATAGCACCGTTTTTAGACGTAATGTATAGCGATCTACACATTGCGGTGCTCAAAATCATCATATCTATAATAATTAATTAATTATGGGCGATAAATGTTAATAATAATTTGCCAACAATGAAAACTATTGCAACTTAAGTGTATAGTACAACTTAACTAGTGTAAAATACGTGTGATGCTATCCAAAATATTACATAGTGCCGTTCTTTAGGCCATGAATTTTCTACTGAATTTTATAAACAATTTTTCCTCAAACTTTGTTTATTGGTCTTTACGGGCTTTATTGTTTACGAATCCTAACATTTGACTACAGCACTCGATCCGCTATGACGAAACTTTTTTAATGTGTGCTTGCTCATCCCCGTAAGTTGTTATTTACTATTTTTATTAATCTTTCAGTATTCGTACATTAACCGATTTTGAGATTACTATAACTTTTGCGTCTCGTGACTTGAAATAAAAATCGATCTTTCAGAAGGTGCATATTGCTGACCACAATCGACTGCCGCATCGCTCTTCACCGTATAAGTTACGTAGTTTTCGCGTAATGCGCGGAAAACCAAACAATGCCCCAAGCTACGGGCCACGTGGCCTCCCGACGACCATTGCAAATCTCGCGCGGGCGCGCCACGCGCCTCCGCTAATAGCGCACCATGTACCGCGCTCGCTCTCCACGAAGGAATCCTTGCCTACTAGAAATATTCATGTAGTAACGGGGGTTTGTACCGTCCCAACCTGGAGAAGATGGATTAATTTCGGGTAGTTAGACTTTAGGTCACGAAAATATTACACCCAAAATATCTGCGAAACAGAAAAGGTACCAGAAAAATGAAAGTCCTCTACACAAAAGGATAAACAACAGACCCTTATAATTACAGGTGAATTTTACTACTGCCTGCGATGAAATTATCTCTGAAGCCCTATTAAATCAGCTAGAGTCTCATATAAGGGAAAACGAAGGAGGGTTCAGGCAAAGAAGATCATGCAGTGACCATCCCTGGTGCCTGAAATAATATGAACCAAGAAAAAGTGCAGGAACCTCACAATAAAATTAGTCGATTTCTAGAAGGCATATGACTCCCCACATCGCGAAACTATTGGTAGTCCAGGAAACACTAACAAATGCTACATCCAAAGTGAAATTAATGACAGATAGTTCAGAAACATTGGAAATCAAGACATGAGTGAGGCAAAGAGATGGCCTGTCACCTCCTTTATTTAACTCGGTTTGGGAAGACATAATCAAGATGTGACGCGCAGGAGTCAACTGGGTAAAGATGGGGAGACACAAGGATAAAATTATCTAGATAAAATGTCTGGAATTTGCTGATGATGTAGCCATCATAACAAAAAAAAAAAACAGAAAAGAGGCAAGAGAAACTCTAGAAAACCTCACGAAATCACAGCCAAAACAGGGCCACAAACCTCTGTGAAGATATGCTGTACGTGGACACAAAATCCACAGACAGACCCCGCACTGGAAAAAAAAAATTACAGAAAGATGACACTTGTAGAAAACTTCATATACCTAAGTGAGATCACACCAGAAACAGGATTAAACTCGACATCCAATGAAGAAAGGATCACAGAATTTCAAAAAGGGTACAGACTTTCTTGGAACCATTAAAACAAAGGAAGTATTTCCATCAGTACCAAATTAAGACGTTACAGTATAACAGTCTCATCAGGGACTTTCTACGCCTGAGAAACAACAGCAATCAAGGGAAGAACGAAAATCGAAGGGATGGAAAAACAAGAGGAAAATACTGAGAAAGAACTATGAGCCAGTTCAAAAAGAGGGGATTTGGATACATCTCGATGGAGAGACCAACAAAAGAACTGTATGAATAGACACAGACGATTGAAGACAATATCAGGAAAAGAAGGGCAAGTGGCTATGGACACACACAGGATGAACGAAAACAGACTGACCAAGAACATTTTTATCATTGTGATATCTAGTACGGTGAAAATCAACTGGGTAAAGCAAACACGTGATTAGTTTCTGTTTCAGCAGCTGCGTAGTCATTAAACTAAATTTTCGACTTTACACAGTTGACTTATATCATGTTGCCTTTACTGCACGTAAAGTAAATTGCTGCTATGTAATGTCTTCCACGACGCACTCAGCGTCCCTAACGATGTTGCTGATAACATTTTAAATTATTTTGGAAATTGCTGCGGAGTCTCAGTCACACCCTACTAAATTTTAACAGTACTTTTAACTTCTATTGTTATTATATTTTCCGTTTCTTAACTTTTGTGAATGATTGGTATTTAAGTCTTGCCTGACAAGAATAATATACAGAAGAATGGGAAAGAGAATTTCTAATGTGTTAAATGATGATCAGTTTGGTTTAAGAAAGAGTAAATGCAGCAGACAGGTTGTCCTGACGTTGCGATTGATAATGGAAGCAAGACTAAAGAAAACTCAAGACACGTTCATAGGATTTGTCGACCAGGAAAAATCGTCCACAATGTAAAATGGTGCAAGATGTTCGAAATTCTGAGAAAAATAGGGGTAAGATGTAGAGGAAGATGGGTAATATACAATATGTACAAGGGAATAACAAGAGTGCAAGACGAAGTATGAAGTGCTTTGTGTAAAGAGTGTCTAAGACAGGGATGTAGTCTTTCGCCCCTACTGTTCAATCTGTACATCGCAGAAGCAATTACGGAAATCGAGGAAAGATTCAAGAGTGGGACTAAAATTCAAGGTTAAAATATATCAATTGAAAGATTCGCTGACGACATGTCATGTGGTGCAGCAGAAGAATGTTGAAAATTAGGTGAACTGATAAGGTAATTAATGAAGAGATTTTCCGCAGAAATGGTGAGGAAATAAACACACGTAAAACACTGACAAGAAGAAGGGTCAGGGTGATAGGACATGAGTTAAGACATCAGGGAATAACTTCATAGTACTAAAAGGAGCTGCAAACAGTAAAAAACGTAGAGGAAACCAAGGAAAGCAGATATTGGACTCATCTCGCGAATAACTGAGGACGCAGGCACAGGAGAGTAATTCGTGGCGCGTCACATCAAAACAGTCAGGAAAAGGAGAGAGAGAGAGAGAACGGAGACCATCCATCAGGGAGTGACTTCACGTGGATGTGGAACAGAAATGAACAGATTCTCTTACCAGCCTGGCTGCCCCTATCTCCACCGCAACCAGTAAAGCAGCTCATCATGTCGCAAAGGAGACATAAGAGTACACGTATACTGATGCACAGTGGTTAAAGCAGGTCACCTTGTGTTTCCACAGAACTCATTAGCTTCACGGCACCCGTCTACCCGTCCAGTTTGCTGAACCTGAAAACAGGAAGCGCTATCAATTCATAGTGGCTAGCAAGGTATAAACTGAGGTGAGAAAAGTCATGGGTTAGTGATATCCACATGTACACATGATGGTGGTATCGAGCACACACGTTATAAAAGGCCAGGGGTTTGGCAGAGTTGCTTTTTTTTTTTACTCAGGTGAGTCATTTGAAAAGGGTTTCGACGTAATTATGGCCGCACCAAGGGAATTAACAGACTTTGAACACGGAATGGTAGATGCAGCTAGATGCATGAGGAATTCCATTTCGGAAATCATGAGTGAGTTCAGTATTCCGCGATTCACAGTGCCAATAGTGTGCAAGAATACCAGATGTCAGGCATTACCTCTGACCACAAACAACTCAGTGGGCGACGGTCTTCATTTAACGACGAGAGCAGGCGCGTTTGTGTAAAGTTGTCAGCGCTAACAGAGAAGCAACACTGCAGCATAAATCAGTTTGGGACATACAACGAACGTATCTGTCAGGACAAGACAGCGAAATCTGGCGACAATGTTCTTTGGCAGAAGACGACCCACACACAGGACATCTCCTGCAGGTCCTCTCCCGGGCTCGTGACCATACGGTTACACCTTACACCTTACACGACTGGAAAATGCACCACAGACGACTGGAAAACCGTGGTCTGGTTAGATGAGTCCCGATTTCAGTTGGTAAGAGCTGACGGTGGGGTTCGAGTGTGGCACAGATCCCACGAAGCCATACACCAAAGTTGTCATCACGGCACTGTGGAAGCTGGTGGTGGCCAAGTATTGATCTGGGCGGCGTGTACATGGAATGAACTGACCCTCTGATCCAACTGAACCATCCGTTGACTGGAAATTTATATGTTCCGCTACCTGTAGACAATTTGCCACCATTGATGGACTTGTTCCCAGTCAACGATGGAACTTTTATGGAAGACAATATACCATATCACCTGGCCACAGTTGTTCGCGATTGGTTTGAAGAACATTCTGGACAATTCGTACAAATGGTTTGGCCTTCCATGTTGCCCGATATGAATCCCACCGAACGTTTACGGAACATAATCAAGAAATCAGTTCGTGCACAAAAATTTGCACCGGCAACACTTTCGCAATTATGGACGGCTATAGAGGGAGTGGGACTCAATATTCCTGTAAGGGAGTTCCAACGACTTTTTGAGTCCGCGGCAAGTCGAGTTCCTGCCGGCTAACATGAGGTCCGACACGCCATTACCAGGTATCCCATGACTTTTGTTACCTCAGTGTGCCTCTGTAGGACGTTTCAATGCAGTTTATTTATCATAACGGTTGGAGCAGCAAAGTCAACAAACCAAGTTTAAGTGAGACTCACAAAACAGAGCCCAAATCCAGCTAGAAAAAAGTGTTCGTCTGTGTATGAGGCACTTTCAAATAAATCGGCAGGTGTCACGCAGTTCAAATAATGTAAAAAGTTACTAAAACCCCATTTGGAAATTTAGAGTACGTTGCGATGTGGTTGTAAATTTGACCACTAGTTGCCTCACTACATAAATATTTTGAAAGGGGACAAAGACTTACTGGTTGAAAAGTGTGTGCAAATGTGTGCTAAAGACTTGAGACCATTTAGCAGTATACAGGCTTTCTAAATTTGAAGATTGGCTGAAACCCAACAAAAACCCTTTATTATAGATATACGACGTAGTATGAAGAAAACTTAGATGAAGAAAATTAGTATGAAAGGAAAGTTTCTTCTTCCAGACATGTACTTTTTAGACTAACAAAATATGTAAAACGGACTTAGCATTTGTTAAAATGAATTTGCGGAACTAAAAATGAACTAATTTTGGCCACTTGAAACAAATTCAGCAAACCCGCAATACACATCCATGAAAAAAGTAATTGAAATTGCTATAACTTGGGTCTAAGCTGGAGAAACTAGATTTCCAAAACCTTACTTTGGTTCGCGTTTCAATATAATATGCATCTTCATATTCTTAACCTTTTAAGTGAAAATTTTTTTCCAGCGTAACACTGAAATACGTGTCAGTGTGTTAGGTTTGGAAGAAGTAATGTATAGCTTTGCCCCATTTATTACGTATTTTTGAGTCTGCCGTGAGGTGCGATGTGGTAAACATTCATATCAATGAATAAGGAGAAAAACTATTATGCATGGTAATTCCATTTGTTTGCAAGTGGCATACATATTTCCCGCTGCCACTTAGAGGGTTAAGTGCAGTGGATCTCAACTCTCAGGCCGGCCGGGGTGGCCAAGCGGTTCTGGGCGCTACAGTCTGGAACCGCGCTACCGCTACGGTCGCAGGTTCGAATCCTGCCTCGGGCATGGATGTGTGTGATGTCCTTAGGTTAGTTAGGTTTAAGTAGTGCGAAGTTCTAGGGGACTGATGACCTTAGAAGTTAAGTCCCATAGTGCTCAGAACCATTTTTTTCAACTCTCGGATATGACTCTACTTACTGCAGAGGCGACCTGATGACGGCGCGATTTGAGAGTAATCAATACTAGTACAAACAGGGTGAAGTTGCGAAGAAAACCGTTTATGTAAATAAATAAATTAGCCCTAAATACATTGCAAAGGAGAAAAAGACAAATAAAAATCCTTAATTTTCTAACCTACGTTTACCCAAAATGAATATACAGGGTGCTTAAAAATGTCCCTTACAAAGTAATGGCATTTATAGAGAGAGTTGAGTAGATAATATTTTCAATTCGAATCCATGTTCGGAAACGTATCGTTTCCGTACGACAACCATCTGAAAACATGATAGTAATGCGACGAATTCTACAGGTAACTTGTAAGGCGTGACCCATTACACAACTTGTTTTAAAATTCAACCAATAAATAAACAGACGAAAAGGAAACTTAATCAGTTTTCACAAACACTGTGTTGTTTACAGTTAAACTTACACTGTTTTCGTTCTTTCCAAAGGAGGGCTAGCATTCCGATCTTCTACAAGTAATGTTCGAGGTGAGGACCACGAAGTTTGGTGGACACATTTTGTGAATGAAGTTGTGCTGCACACCCTCTAAGACACCTGGTATCTCTGCGATCTGTCCTATAACGACCACATCTCGTAACACCAGGTCTTTCATGAGTCTCATAAACCAGACTTTTCATTCGATCCCAGAGGAAAAAGTCGAATGGTGTCAGATCAGGTGATCGTGGAAGAGATGCGATTGAGCCAAGACAGCTTATCCATCTGCGTCCGAATCGTTGGTCAAGATATTGTAGTGGGACGAAATTAAGCGTCACCCATCCACCAAAGTCAGCCCAGTTTGCAGGTGACTATAAGTTTAATTTAGTTTTGCTTATGTGTTTCTTATTATTTGTAATAAATGTGATTTACCTAAAAGTTTTGTATTTTTTTTATGTGTTTCATGTACGGAGAGATCGGCGCAACGAACGGGGACAGCATCTTCGTTGCCGCGACCAGAGAGGAAATTGCTGGCCGCTATACGTCGCGGGTCGACAGCCAAGGAGCAACAGAAGATCCTGGAACCGAGTTGTTGCGTCGTGTTTCTAAAAAATTAAAAATGAATTATTATACTCTTTTTGTACAACAATGACATCAAATAGAGCTGAATCTTATTGAGATGTTAGTCACTGTCTGTCAACGCTCAAGTTCACATCTGTATGTGTAGGAAGCTAATAAAATAGTGTATGCTACTAAAGTTGAAACACGTGTCTTGAAGATTTATTTATGAAGAGTTATGTGAACGGATTAATAATATATTTGACAAGATTATTGATTCAGACAGCGTTGGCCGAAACTTTGAATCTAAAAAGTTTATTTAATGTGTGATTCTGATATCGATTAGATCAAGATAACGTGTGTCGATATAATTTTCTGAGGAGAAACAAACGAAATTTAAATTCGAAAAAGTTACGAAAACCAATTGGCCCAAGTGATGTAATTCTCTGCACACGATTCAACTGGTGTTTTACAGTTTCGTTCAAGAACCATTCTATGACAATTTAAAAGAATATGAATCATTTTTGAAGTGGGTTGTAACTGACGTAGGTGACGAAGTCTGCACATGGTCATAAATATATCAAACGAAAACTAATACGTCGTTACACCACACCGTGGCGACCTTAGAAACAGGACTTGTGTGCAACTAAGGCACACAGGTACGAAACAAAACATCAAGAGTCCTTCGGAAGTCAACGCGAGTTTTCGTGGAGCCTGCACCAGCCAGCGGCGACTTCGTGGGTGTGGGCATCTGACGGAGCCGCAGCCAAGCAGTACGGTCACGCAGTTGTTCCACGAGAAGGCGCATCTGTTGGGCAGCAGCTGAACGCTGCAAACCCCGACAACCTTTTTTCTCCCTAAACTAATAGGCCCAGTACGTCAGCTGCGGGGCGTTCCTCCGGCTGGTATTAGAGGTGTTGCTGAGGGCTTCGCCTGTCTACGGCGGTGCCGGGCGTGGTTGCAGCCAGCGACGTTTCCGGTGTTCGACTCAGCGTCCTGCCGGTTGCGGAAACGGGGTCGCAGCATCTCAGCGGCTGCATCGACGGCTGTTACATCTGCAGCCCATAGCAGCACACTGATCATCGAGAACTACAAATTACAATATTAAGTGTCCGGTGAGTTTGTTTCAAGTTGGAAGTGGAGTGTTGTATATAGGGAGTGTGCTTTTATAGGATTGTTGATTCCAAGTCTGCGTGTGTAAATAGTTAATTTCATACAATAATGTCGGGAAGTGAAATGTCAGACGAAGAGCAATCTATGTCCGATAGGAGCATGAGATCCCTTTTTAGGGCGATCGCTAAATTAAAACAATCTAACGAGGAATCTACTGCTAGATTAAAAGAGGAACTAAAACAGGAATTAAAACAGTCTAACGAAGAATCTACTGCTAAATTAAAACAGTCTAACGACGAATCGACGGCTAGATTAAAAGAGGAACTTAAAGGGGAGCTAACAAAATCAACAGACAGGTTGCAGGAATATCTTAATGAAACCAGTCGAGAATTAAGTGATAAAATAGAGTCTTCTAAAGTTGAAATGCAGGAAAAATTAGTAGGACTTAGTAATAAGATTGCTGATAATTGTAAAAGGTTAGAAGAATATATCCAGGAATCGCGTGAGGAAAAAGCTCGCATGCGACACGATATTACTGACTTATCCGAGAGACTAGATAGTGTCCATATCTTAGCTGTAAATGAAATACAGAAAAATAACGATATGTTACGAGATGAATTTTCTATGCAAACAGAAACTGTTCGCAGAGAATTATTGAAATCTATTAAAGAGGTCTCTACCAAACCTGTAGAGATTTCTTCAATAGATAATGTAGAATTAGAGACATTAACCCATCAAGTAGAAAAGGACCATACCGAAATCGAAAACATGAAATTTTTAATTACTGAAATATGCAGTAATCTTGAGACTGCCAAAGATAATAATATTGAAGAAGGTACAGAGCGTTCACATCGTGAACACAGTGAAGAATCGATATTAGCTAATCGAGTATCCAATACAGAAATGCGGATACAGGAAATTACTAAACGGTTATCGGAATTAGATAATAACGAGAACATTTCAGGTAGCAGAGGTAATAACATAATCAGAGACAACAGTCGCATCGAATTTGCTAGCTCGGACGACAACAATATGAATAAAGCAATCACGGCAAGCCAATCCGATGCAACTCTGTCTCTGCAATCTAAACAAAATCCGACTATTTCTCTCGCAGAATGTCTGGATGACATAACGACCAATTCAAATGTAGCAAGTCGATTTCCTGTATTCAAACCAGGAGGCGAACTTCACCCTATAATCTTTATAAAAGCTTTTGAAACATCATTATCTCCTAAATGGAGTAATGAAAAACGCATTCAATTTGTAATAGGACATTTAGAAGCAGAAGCTGCGGAATGGGCAGTACTGCATAGAAATGAATTCAGGGATTGGGATGATTTTGTTAAGCAGTTTAAACAAAATTATTGGTCAAGACGAAAACAACAACACTTAACTTTAGAGTTGTTAGCCCCTCCTCCATATTCTAAACGGTGGGGAGGTTATAGGAATTATTTTGAATGGAATTTAAACCGTGCTAAATTAATTGAAAGTCATCTAATGCGAGTCCTAATTAGTGGATTACCGTATTACATAAAGGAAAGAAAAATGTTATTCTACGAATTATACAAAACCTTAATAATGGGGACGAAACAGTTAACACCCGGGGTGTGTGGTTATATTTTAACGACTTGTTGTATTGGAAAGCACAGAGGGAACACCAGAGATGGAAAATCTGCATTCCGAAAACTGTTGTGGACGAGTTAATTACTTATATTCATGAAGGTTACGGGCATTTTGGAATTCATAAATGTATTAAACATCTAATGAAGTATTATTATTTCAAAAATATGTCACGTATTGTGAGAAGTATTATTAGGGCTTGTGAAACCTGTCAAAAGGTTAAAGTTAATAACAAATCCAAGCGTTATAAATTATATGCTGTAATTCCTCGAGGTTTGTGGGATCTACTATCATTAGATTTTTTCGGCCCTCTGCCTCGGAGTTCAGGAGGATTAACATATGTGTTTGTTGTAATGGAATGTTGGTCCAAACATGTGAAACTGTATACTTTGAAACGAGCGAATACAGCAAGCGTTATACGCTGCCTCACCCGAAATTACTTTGTTAACTGGGGCATTCCTAAACGACTTATGTCTGACAACGGTAGTGCCTTTATTAGTCAAAGATTTCAAGATATGATAAGACAATATGGAATCAAACATATCTTAATTTCGAAATATCACCCTCAAAGTAATTTAGTAGAAAGAGTCATGAAAGAATTAGGACGATTATGTAGAACTTATTGTGCACATAAACATACTCGGTGGGCCAAACTAATGCCTGAATTCGAAAAGATATTAAATGAATTGCCTCACCTAACGACGGGATTATCACCTATAGAAATTTTAGGCAAACGAATTATAGGTGAGCCTTTACTAGCTGCTTTACCTTGGCCACCAGTAAATGAGATACAACAAGATATTCCAGACGAAAAAGTTTGCGAACAGATTGTAAAAAATGCCGAACGGAGAATTAAAAGTTATAATCAACAGGCTATAGAACCCTCATTTCAGGTAGGAGATCTTGTGTTAGTACGATCTCATCCTAAAAGTTCTAAGATCGATAAGGAATGTAGAAAATTCTTCTTTATCTTTGAAGGTCCATATGTTGTACATAAGATTGTACATCCCAAAGCATTACTTCTTATGGAACCTTCATCAGGTGTAATTAAAGGATTATATAGTGTTGATCAAATGAAACTCTTCATTCCTAAATAAGTTAATATTTAGTATATGTTACATACGGAAGAGCGTTCATAGTTTATTCATGTGAAGTTTTCGTGATAGTTACGTGTTATTTTAAATAAATGACAGAAAGCTTAAACATGTGTTCTACAATAATCTACTGGTACTTCAAAAAGAGAAAGATAACCAAAAGGGGGATTTATATGGAGGAAACTTTGCTCTTAGGTCAAAAGGAATTTTGCATATTTTAAATTTACTCGGATAGTAGGAACCAAAGGGGATGGTTAATAGTTTTAGGGACCATGGGCGTCCAGAGCTATATGGCTCACGAGAACATAGCAGAGTGCCTTTAATAGAGGTTTGCAATAGTGTTAATATAGAACACACCAAACGGGGCTCTCTCGCTTGTTTCTCCTAAATAAATGGCTATTACCCAACAAGGTGTCCGAAGGTAAAGAAAGCCGTGCCGAGATTCTAAAGAGAGTTTTGCTTGATTTCTTCTTGACCTCAGGCATAAATAAGGCATTAGGGAAGAGAATGACGTAAAGTAAATAGTACTATTAGTTATTGTGAGAAACTTATTAGTAATATACTTTCTTGAAAAGAATAACTCTAGTAAATAAATGAAACTGAAACTAATCTATCACAATTTGAATGCTCTGTCCTAATGTACAACGTTAAAGAACGTACTAAATTAGTATTTATTAGCAACTATTAACTGAAGAGGAGCAATCTCCCTATATTCGGTTACGAACTACCATAATAGCACAATTAAGAGTAAATGACAAATAGTCACAACGATATCGTATTAAAAGGATTAAATCTATCTAATAGCAAGGACTCTAGGTTACGTAAAATGTGAGGAAAATGTATTAACAGTTAAATATTGTATATTGAAAAGTTTAATCCGGTTAAAACCTGACAAACTGAGCTTGTGGGTGGGGTATGTAGTGGGACGAAATTAAGCGTCACCCATCCACCAAAGTCAGCCCAGTTTGCAGGTGACTATAAGTTTAATTTAGTTTTGCTTATGTGTTTCTCATTATTTGTAATAAATGTGAATTACCTAAAAGTTTTGTATTTTTTTTATGTGTTTCATGTACGGAGAGATCGGCGCAACGAACGGGGACAGCATCTTCGTTGCCGCGACCAGAGAGGAAATTGCTGGCCGCTATACGTCGCGGGTCGACAGCCAAGGAGCAACAGAAGATCCTGGAACCGAGTTGTTGCGTCGTGTTTCTAAAAAATTAAAAATGAATTTTCATACTCTTTTTGTACAACAATGACATCAAATAGAGCTGAATCTTATTGAGATGTTAGTCACTGTCTGTCAACGCTCAAGTTCACATCTGTATGTGTAGGAAGCTAATAAAATAGTGTATGCTACTAAAGTTGAAACACGTGTCTTGAAGATTTATTTATGAAGAGTTATGTGAACGGATTAATAATATATTTGACAAGATTATTGATTCAGACAGCGTTGGCCGAAACTTTGAATCTAAAAAGTTTATTTAATGTGTGATTCTGATATCGATTAGATCAAGATAACGTGTGTCGATATAATTTTCTGAGGAGAAACAAACGAAATTTAAATTCGAAAAAGTTACGAAAACCAATTGGCCCAAGTGATGTAATTCTCTGCACACGACTCAACTGGTGTTTTACAGTTTCGTTCAAGAACCATTCTATGACAATTTAAAAGAATATGAATCATTTTTGAAGTGGGTTGTAACTGACGTAGGTGACGAAGTCTGCACATGGTCATATATCAAACGCAAACCCTAATACGTCGTTACACCGCAATATCCCGAACATGACGGGAAAAGGGAGCAGATGCGTCGCCATGCTCAAAGCACATGTCTTGACGACGTTCAGTGACACAATGCTTAATGTAGGTAGGTGAAGCATCTACGGCCAGATTACATGGTCTTCCACAACACCTACCCATACTTTGATACCAAATCTGTGTAGGACCCCCTGCATATGCGTGACGATATTCATCTTCCCTGACACAGCTAATACGAGGAGTGAGAATACAACCCCTAGAAAATTCACATTCATCTGCGAAGGTACCCTTTTGTCGGAGCCGTTGAGTAATTGTGGTGAAAAGGGTATGCGATAGAGCTGGACATTGTAAATAACGATCTTGATAAAGGCAACGAGTAGCTGTTGCGTTACTGTGAGCTTCGCCATACGGAAGGATCATGTCGGTGTACTGTTCAAACGTGTACTCAACCATATTGATCTAACGCTCACAGACTCGTGAATGAGGCTCGGACCAGTTCAGAGATGTAAAGTCGACATCAAATGACGTCAGTTGAACCGACGTAACAATCCTTCATCATGACTACCCTGCTGCATACCTATCTAGAAAAACAAGTTTCCGATCGGCTGCAGCAAGGAAACTCCACATTTACGGACATGGGTTCCTATTCAGAATATCTCTATTGATCCACTGTGGATAAGGACAGCGGCTGCTCAAATATTTACACAGAAAAAAACGCAAAAACAGCCATATCTTTTGAGAAGCTATTTTATTTCGACAACCACTTTCGAAATTTCAATAATGCCATTTCCAGTGCATATAAAAATGAGTTTACGTGTAGTGCGTATCAAGGTATACCGCAACTGACTTTACAGAAAATGAAGCATAATACTGAAAGTCATTAAAGCCTACAAAATGCTATTTCCAGCGTTAAGACACATACCTGTATACATACAGTACAACAAACAGAATTTGTTCACACATTGGTTAGCATTAAACGTACACTATGTGATCAAAATCATCCGGACACCCCTAAAAACAAACGTTTTTCACATTAGGCGCATTGTGCTGCCACCTGTTGCCAGGTACTTCATATCAGCGACCTCAATAGACGTTAGACATCGTGAAAGAGCAGAATGGGGCGCTCCCCGGAACTCACGGACTTCTAAAGTGGTAAGGTGACTGGGTGTCACTTGTGTGATACGTCTGCACGCAAGTTTTCCACACTCCTAAACATCCCTAGGTTCACTGTTTCCGATGTGGTAGTGAAGTGGAAACGTGAAGGTACGCGGACAGCACAAAAGCGTACAGGCCGACCCTGCCTGTTGACTGACGGAGACCTCCGACAACTGAAGAATGTGTAATAAGCAGACATCTACCCAGACCATCAAGCAGGGATTCCAAACTGCATCTGGATCCACTGCAACTACTATGACAGTTCGACGGGAGGTGAGAAAACTTGGATTTCATGGTCGAGCGGCTGCTCGTATGCCGCACATCAAGCCGGTAAACGCCGAACGACGCCTCGCTTGGTGTAAGGAGCGTAAACGTTGGACGATTGAACGGTGGAAAAACGTTGTGTGGAGTGGCGAATCACGGTACACAATGTGGCGATTCGATGGCAAGGTGTGGGTATGGCGAATGCCGAGTGAAAGTCATCTGCCAGTTGTGTTATGGTGTGGTCGTGTGTTTCATGTACGGGGCTTGCACATCTTGTTCTTCTGCGTGGCGCTATCACAGCACAGGCCTACATTGATGTTTTAAGCCCCTTCTTACTTCCCACAGTTGAAGAGCAATTCGGGGATGGCGACTGCATCTTTCAACACGATCCAGACCTGTTCATAACGCAAGGCCCGTAACGGTGTGATTAGACGACAGTAACATCCCTGTAATGAACTGGCCTGCACAGAGTCTTGACCTGAATCCTATAAAACACCTTTGGGATGTTTGGGAACGCCGACTTCGTGCCAGGCCGCACCGGGCAACATCAATACCTCTCTTTAGTGCAGCACTCCGTGAAGAATGGGCTGCCATTCCCCAAGAAACCTTCAAGCACCTGACTGAACGTATGCCTGCGAGAGTCGAAGCTGTTATCAAGTCTATGGGTGCGCCAACGCCATACTGAATTCCAGCATTATCGATGGATGTCGCCACGAAGTTTTAAGTAATTTTCGACCAGGTGTCCAGATACTTTTGATCACAGTGTATTTTGTTGTCACAGAGTTAGAAAATAACATGCCAAATAGCACAAAATGTAAAAAAATAGGCAATTTACACTGAAGAGCCAAAGAAACTGGTACAAATGTCTAACATCGTGTAGGACCCCCGCGAGCACGCAGAAGTGTCGCAACACGATGTGGCATGGAATCGACTAATGTCTGAAGTAGTGCCGGAGGGAACTGATACCATGAATCCTGCAGTGCTGTCCATAACTTCTTAAGAATTAGGGGGTGCAGATCTCTTCTGGATAGCACGTTGCATGGCCTCCCAGGCATGCTCAATAACCTTCACATATGATTAGTTTGGTTGACAGCGGAAGTGTTTAAACTCAGAACAATGTTCCTGGGGCCTCTCTATAGCAATTCTGGACTGGTGGAGTGCCGCATTGTCCTGCTGGAATTGCCCGAGACCGTCGGAATGCACAATGGGCATCAATCTATTCAGGTGATCAGACAGGATACTTACGTACGTGTCACATGTCAGAGTCGTATCTACACGTATCAGGGTCCCAAATGACCCCAACTACACGCGCCCCACACCATTAGAGAGCCTCCATAATCTTGAACAGTTCCTTGCTGACATGCTGGGTCCATGTATTCATGAGGTGGTCTCCATACCCGTACTCTTCCATCCGCTCGAGACTCTTCGGACCAGACAACATGTTTCCAGTCATCAACAGTCCAATGTCGCTGTTGTCGGGCCCAGGCTAGGCTTAAAGCTTTGTGTCGTGCAGTCATCGAAGGTACACGAGTGGGCGTTCGGGTTCGAAAGCCCATGTTGATAATGTTATGTTGAATGGTTCGCACTTGCTGATGGCCCAGCACTGAAATCTGCAGCAATTTGGGGAAAGGTTGCACTTCTACTGACCGATTCTCTTCAGTCGCCGTTGGTCCCGTTATTGCAGGGTCATTTTCCGGCCGCAGCGATGTAGGAGATTTGTTGTTTTATCGGATTCCTGATATTCACGGTACACTCGGGAAATGGTCGTACGGGAAAATCCCCACTTCATCGCTGCCTCGGAGATGCAGTGTTCCATCACTCGTGCGCAGACTACAACATCGCGTTCAAACTCACTCAAATCTTGATAACGTGACATTGTAGCAGCAGTAACCGATCCAACAACTGCGCGAGGCGCTTGTTGTCTTATGTAAGCGTTGCCGACCGCAGCGTCATATTCTGCGTTTTTACGTATCTCTGTATTTGAATACGGAAGGTTACACCAGTTTCTTTGGCGCCTCAATGTAAAAATGACGAACCCATCTAAACAGGAACTGACACATAACAATCTGCATCGTAGTTGGCAGTGTGAGGATGGAACCAGTTAAAAGTAAGGTATATGTGCGAAGACGAACAAGACACCAATATACATGTCAACTAATTAAGAAACTTACTGGCTCAAAGGGGCAACAATTGTGGGAGTAAAAGGAGTTAATAAATGTCATCATACTATAATCAAAACCTCCTAAACAGGGAGGAAACCTAGGCAATAAAACATTATAGTAGCACAAGCTTACATATGCCAGGATTCCCGAGCTATACAGTAAAACTTTTGACGCACAACGATAGCACATAACACACACAAAACTCACAGCTATCGTTAGTTCGACATCAATGCAAAATCCATAGAAATCATAAAATACGGGTGCGTGGTAAAAACACCATAAAATTCGACGTAGGGTGTATGTAGAGGTGATGGTCACAAATCTAGAACTATACTAAACTAACAAAACACAACTCATGATGTGCAGTCAAAGGAACACCGAGTACTCGACATGTGATTTGGGGAATATGGCAGTCTGGACCTAAAAATGTAGCCTATTGAAAATGGCATGCAAAAGAGGTGATTACAACAAATCAAACCACAAGGAAACAGCAACAGCCTCACACTTCTAAATGTATAGAAGACATCACTATCATAAGGAAAATCTCGTCATAGATGCGTGTGATCTTGCAAAATACCAAAACATGGTCGATAGTAAAAACATGCTACCTACAGATAGTGCTGAGCATTATATAGCGAGATTCAGAGAATTACAGAAACAACAAAGATCTATGAAGTATACCAGTACTCAGAACAAAGGAAGCTACCGTATATCACAGCCAGACAAGTCAATACATCACTATAACAGTAACATAGGAAACGCACTCTATAAATTGAATGCGAAGGTTTAAAGATAGAGCGAAAGGTAGAATATCAGGAAGATAATGTTCAGAGACTTAAGAACTTGATTTAATAAGAAAGTAAAGGTAAGCCAAGTTAACACCAACGAGCCAAAGAAAACACAACAAAATGGCACATAGTGTCCAGACACCAAAGATCCATATAAGTGTGAAAATTGACCTAAATATGCAGTGCGCCAAATTTACCGTGGGTTATCCTAGCCCAGTGGAACCGATAGTATAACGTCAAGGATAGAAAACAACCTGCGGGAATTATGTATACTTTTTATGTACAAATAATAAATAATATTTATGAGAAAGTGGAGCAAAGAACTAGACAAGCTTTAGTAGTTTGTGCTCTGATTGTACGTAATCTAGTTTAGATTTTTTGTAAGGTTTACATATTCTGCTATAGCTCTGTGATGTCAAAATAGTCTTAATGCTATCCAGGATGTCTACATATTCTACTTCGTTGTGATGTATGTGCACAGCTACTTAGGCTGAAAATTGTATTTTGTTGGTTTTAAGGACTTTACTTATTACGCTTCATTTTCTATAAAGTCAGTTATGGTATAACTCGACATTCACTGCGCAAATACTCGTTTTAATATGCGGGGGCCTGAAGATGGCGTTACGGAGATGCCGAAAGTGATTGTTTCATTAAATTAACTTTTCAAAAAATCCGGCTGTTTTGGCGATTTTCCTTGGTAAATAAAAATTTATATTATTGACTACCCAGTCAGCTCTAAAAGTCTTGAAGTTTGTAAGAGGCATTTTGCGCACCTTGCGTATTATATTAGACCTCTCCAGTAGAAATTTCACTTTTCAACAACTTTCAGTCTTACACTGTAATGAAATCCTTCTGAAGACACAGCAAGGTAGCGCCGCACCGCGGTAAGACTTTCAGGAAAGCGATTTTTTTAGCGTGCTTGACTTGGCCATAGATTAACCTGCTCAAAATGTTCAAATGTGTGTGAAATCTTATGGGACTTAACTGCTAAGGTCGTCAGTCCCTAAGCTTTACACACTACTTAACCTAAATTGTCCTAAGGACAAACACACAAACACCCATGCCCGAGGGAGGACTCGAATTTCCGCCAGGACCAGCCGCACAGTCCACGACTGCAGCGCCTTAAACCGCGCGGCTGATCCCGTGAGGCAGATTAATTCGGATCGGAGTAAAACACCCTGCTGCTTCGGCTGACACTATGGGGCAGCTTGCTTGCCTGCCGGCCAGTATGGCCGAGCGGTTCTAGGCACATCAGTTTGGAACCGCGCGACCGCTACGGTCGCAGGTTCGAATCCTGCCTCGGGCATAGATGTGTGGTTTAAGTAGTTCTAAGTTCTAGGGGCTGATGACCTCAGATGTTGAGTCCCATAGTGCTCAGAGCCATTTGAATCATTTTATTGCTTGCCTGGCATACAAACATGCAACGGCCGGTTAAATGCAGAATCTGTACATACCTGATGCGGAATGCCTGAAGAAAATCGCCGACTTGAGCGATTTTATTATGGGCGGTTTTAAACTGTTTTAGCATGAGTCTTCCTGGAAGGTAACTAACTTCTTGTCGGGTGTGCTTATTGTAGTAAGTGTTTTTGAGCTACATTCTTCGCTATCAGTTGGGCTAAATCAGTATGCACCCCAAACACGTGGGTGTTGGTCACGGAAGCCTAGAATACAGACGTACGACAAAGCATGTCCCGGCCTTGTGTAGGCGGCAGCTGGGGCAGCAGCGGAACCGCAGCCCACGCATTTCGCGACGTTCAGTAGTGTTCCGAATAGCGACAGAGGGAGGGCGTAACAGCTGCGGCGGTTAGTGGCAGACAATTTGCGGCCGGCCGTGCGCCCGCACTGCCTCTACTCAGCCTCTCCCCCATCTCCACCCCCTCACACCGCAGAGCGTCTCCCTGAATAATTCAGCAGGCGCCGCTAGCCGTCACAATGCACGCAGCTCCCTGGCCACGCTACGTTTGCCGCATTCTGAACCGCCCGGCTCTCTCATATAACGAGAAACGGCGGAAAACAAAGTGCGGAAACGGCTTCCGTGTAGTTTCGCAGTTCACTGTGCACGCAGTGCGATAGAGTGCACACTGAACGCACCGGACTGCCTGAATGTGATCCCATAGCGGTAACACAAAGCGCCTCGCCTGTACAATCAGAAGCTATTTAGCTTCCTCACTAGTAGTGGAAAAGTTTGCTCGCACGTGCACACGCATACACACACACACACACACACACACACACACACACACAGGCATACATTACTAGACTGGTAAAACACGCATATTTTACTGAAGCCTGGCATTTGGTGAGGTAATATGGCGGTGTCAGAAAGTTGGTGTACGGTACTGCTACGATTTTCTGAAACGAAGTGACGCTCTAAGCTTTACGAGGTGGCCTAAAACGGTTCTGCAGCTCAGCAAATATTTGCTTATTAGCTGAATTTAATACATACCTTGTAAAATCGTGTTGTGAGAAGAACATCAGGTTACATATGCACAGGTTTAAAGCAGACTGTAGTTCTCGGAATAACACTAATATAAATAAAAACACATGTTATTAACGACAAATAGCACGTTATACCCATAGGAGCCCTTTCATAAGGACGACACTATTCGAAGAAAAGCCGAAGTTAATCAGAACAGGTGAAAAGTACAATACTAAGCGGTGCCTGTTAATACTATACTGATTGAAGTCCTTAAAATACACTCCTGGAAATTGAAATAAGAACACCGTGAATTCATTGTCCCAGGAAGGGGAAACTTTATTGACACATTCCTGGGGTCAGATACATCACATGATCACACTGACAGAACCACAGGCACATAGACACAGGCAACAGAGCATGCACAATGTCGGCACTAGTACAGTGTATATCCACCTTTCGCAGCAATGCAGGCTGCTATTCTCCCATGGAGACGATCGTAGAGATGCTGGATGTAGTCCTGTGGAACGGCTTCCCATGCCATTTCCACCTGGCGCCTCAGTTGGACCAGCGTTCGTGCTGGACGTGCAGACCGCGTGAGACGACGCTTCATCCAGTCCCAAACATGCTCAATGGGGGACAGATCCGGAGATCTTGCTGGCCAGGGTAGTTGACTTACACCTTCTAGAGCACGTTGGGTGGCACGGGATACATGCAGACGTGCATTGTCCTGTTGGAACAGCAAGTTCCCTTGCCGGTCTAGGAATGGTAGAACGATGGGTTCGATGATGGTTTGGATGTACCGCGCACTATTCAGTGTCCCCTCGACGATCACCAGTGGTGTACGGCCAGTGTAGGAGATCGCTCCTCACACCATGATGCCGGGTGTTGGCCCTGTGTGCCTCGGTCGTATGCAGTCCTGATTGTGGCGCTCACCTGCACGGCGCCAAACACGCATACGACCATCATTGGCACCAAGGCAGAAGCGACTCTCATCGCTGAAGACGACACGTCTCCATTCGTCCCTCCATTCACGCCTGTCGCGACACCACTGGAGGCGGGCTGCACGATGTTGGGGCGTGAGCGGAAGACGGCCTAACGGTGTGCGGGACCGTAGCCCAGCTTCATGGAGACGGTTGCGAATGGTCCTCGCCGATACCCCAGGAGCAACAGTGTCCCTAATTTGCTGGGAAGTGGCGGTGCGGTCCCCTACGGCACTGCGTAGGATCCTACGGTCTTGGCGTGCATCCGTGCGTCGCTGCGGTCCGGTCCCAGGTCGACGGGCACGTGCACCTTCCGCCGACCACTGGCGACAACATCGATGTACTGTGGAGACCTCACGCCCCACGTGTTGAGCAATTCAGCGGTACGTCCACCCGGCCTCCCGCATGCCCACTATACGCCCTCGCTCAAAGTCCGTCAACTGCACATACGGTTCACGTCCACGCTGTCGCGGCATGCTACCAGTGTTAAAGACTGCGATGGAGCTCCGTATGCCACGGCAATCTGGCTGACACTGACGGCGGCGGTGCACAAATGCTGCGCAGCTAGCGCCATTCGACGGCCAACACCGCGGTTACTGGTGTGTCCGCTGTGCCGTGCGTGTGATTATTGCTTGTACAGCCCTCTCGCAGTGTGCGGAGCAAGTATGGTGGGTCTGACACACCGGTGTCAATGTGTTCTTTTTTCCATTTCCAGGAGTGTATATGTGTACTAATTAAGCACTGCCTTTTTTTAGACAAGACAAACTCTATTGTAAGTATTTAGGCTTGCATACAGTAGGAAAGCAAAAATATATAAGATGTTTGTAGTTATGGTTGCATTGGGAGATGTTCCGTTCTCTATATTCTGTGAGCCGGCCGGAGTGGACGAGCGGTTAAAGGCGCTACAGTCTGGAACCGCACGACCGCTACGGTCGCAGGTTCGAATCCTGCCTCGGGCATGGATGTGTGTGATGTCCTTAGGTTAGTTAGGTTTAAGGAGTTCTAAGTTCTAGGGGACTTATGACCACAGCAGTTGAGTCCCATAGTGCTCAAAGCCATTTGAACCATTTTCTATATTCTTTGTCTGCTGTACGAAATATTACAGACAAACACGACACATGTATACTGTAATGGTAACGAAGCTGTACAAGTATATCCACATTTCTGATGACTGTATGAAAAGTAAATAAACAGCTGTTTGTACGTCCTTTGCTATCACCATCATATTCCGCTTCTAAAGTTCTAGCTTAACACCAATGATACTGTATACGGTATAGCTGTCTAGTAATGTATTTCTGCGACACACTCACACACACACACACACACACACACACCCACACACACACACACACACACACACACACACACACACGTACGCGCTCTCTCGTACTTAAATACATGCGTAGGCCTACAACTCGTTTTTAAGGCGTAAAGTATTACTTGTAGTACTTGAAGAATTACAGCAACCGCTCAATTTTTTATGCAGTGTGAATCACCTGAAACTGGCACCGCAAGTACTTCAATAATTGAAGGTGCCGTTTATAAGTGAATCTCAGAAATTGGAATGATATGCAGGGGCCGGCCTATGCAACCCAATTGCGAAGTGTCATGACTGTGAAATGAGTATGTATTTTTTTGAAAAAGTACAAATATCTGAATGGAACATTGTCTATTGACTGTCCCACTATCAAAGTGGACTAAATTAGAGCGCCAGTAGTGTTTGTTACAGAAGTATGGTGCAAGTAGTTTACGAGATATCGTAGTTCGAACAATGCAAACACTGGCAGTTGTTTGTTCCATGTTGTAGCATAAACGAAAATGAACTTCACATGGGTGCGTATGTACGGCCCTACAACGATGTTAATAGGTATCCGGAAGTATCGTCTTGTTAAATGGGAAATTGCCTAGGACAAAAGAAAACCAAAAAAATGAATGCCGTACTTGCCGTACCTTTGTGGTGTCGGACACTTAAAGAAACCCTATATCTTCAAAATCTGTGCTCAAAATGACCATTACCAGCGTCAGTACAAGCTTACAGTCTGCCATTCAACGACTGCTGCACATGTTCTAGCTTTTCAGTGGAAATTTCAGAGCCGGCAGCACTAATTCGTCGTTTTATATCATCTGGAGCTGTTTGAAGTGGTTGAAGAGGTTGAGGTCTATTGGGATATCTTTCGGTGTACACGATACAAGAACGATGGACATACTTGGTACATTCACCCTAAACCATGAGCATGGCGGCCTTTTTTGGCATTATGTAATACCATCTTCCAGGCACGTCCCACTACGTCCACCATAACACAATAAGTGACAGAACCGTCGCTATGCAAAGAAAACATGATGGCGTCACCTAGTATCTAAACAATAGGATAGAACAACAGTTATCGGCGTTTACAATGTTCACAATACGATATCTCGTAAACTATTTGCACTGGCTTCCTGTAACAAACACCATTGATATGATCATTTACAATACTTTTAGGATTTAACTGTCAATACTCACTGTCTCATTGAAAAATTTCTAACTGTTGTAAAAAACTGCTCTTTCGTCAACGTCTCAAAATCTGTGTGTTGCTTGCAGATACACGCCCTTGCCTACAATTCAGTTCTGTGAAAACCGCGTATCGGTAGTGCTTTCCATGTCCAAAATATTTGCGGTGCATGTGTTAGGTGATTCACCCTGTGTATGTAGAGGTCAGGTGTGGATAGTCTGTACGAAAGCTGGTCGAGCCGCACGTTTGGACGTTAAGCTTCCCGCCCTGGGCGGTTGTAGGAACCAGAAGGGTGTCCGATGTCCAGTTACAGAAACTGTAATTTGACTGATGCACTTCCGGCCAGCAGTTTTCGATCACCCATGAAAAAATATATTTGATTCCAGTCTACAAACCTATCGTAGAAATTAGGTAGACCAACATAATAGATATTTTCTCTCTGTAAAGAATACAAAACCGTTTAAGTGTCAGCCTCAAAACAGTTGCACAAACACTTCACATTCTTTATTTTATAGTATTTTGACACATAGTTTCATAGGAGAGCTCCTGTGAAGTTGGGAAGGTCGGAGACGAGGTGCTGACGGAAGCAAAGTTCTAAGAACGGCTCGTGTGCCGTGTCTCGGCAGCTCGGTTGGAAGAGCAATTGCCTACTAAAGGCAAATATCCCGAGTTAGAGTCTCGGTTCATCTCACAGTTTCAATCTGACAGGAAGTTTCATGGCATGGACCTGATCGAGTATATACACACACTGCTTGACGCTCTAAATGTACCATAAACTAATGGGAACTGATGGCTACACAGAAAGCAGAAGGACTTAGGTCTGTTCGAATTGAACCGTAGTAGGTACGGGGCGTCAGTGTTCTTGTAGATACTCACCAGCGAATGAACACTCAAATACACAACAGGATCCCTTTCTCGCTAAAATTTCATATTTGTTTTATTATCAGAATGGGGATATGACGTAATACTGAAAAAGGAAACCTCTGGTTCAGCCAAAATTCCGAATTTGAGACAGGTCATTGGGCACTTTCTACCGGTAGTGAATGTTTCAGGAGGAGGAGATTAGTGTTTAACGTGCTGTCCACAACGAGGTCATTGGAGCACAAACTCGGATTAGAGAAGGAAGAAGAAGGAAAGCGGCCATGCGGTGGCCGTGCGGTTCTAGGCGCTACAGTCTGGAACCGCGTGACCACTACGGTCGCAGGTTCGAATCCTGCCTCGGGCATGGATGTGTGTGATGTCCTTAGGTTAGCTAGGGTTGAGTAGTTCTAAGTTCTAGGAGACTGCTGACCTTAGAAGTTAAGTCCCATAGTGCTCAGAGCCATTTGAACCATTTTATCAATCACTCGCGTGGCGACCAGTGAATACAACTTGAAATGTGAAATGCTTTTTGATATAAACTTTTCAAATTCTGAAATTGATTATAGCCATTTATTTTGTTACTTTAGCTAAAAATGTTTCACTTGTACTGGACAGAACCTCAAACTGCATTTGTATGTTATTTATTGTGTTAATTTTGAGCAAGAATTAATTCAACACTTTTGGAAGTAATTTAATCTCTAATTTCCACTGCTGAATTCATCATACATTTACCACTTTATTTACAAACAATTAACTAAACAAACAAAGGATGTATTTCGCAGCTGCGCAAATTTAAATGTTTCATGTTTTTGTTAACTTACATGTGGATTTAACGAGTAGTCGTCTAATACCAACCGAAGACCTGTCGATCATTGCCACACTTAACGATAATCAGAGATCATTTACATGTTTACATAATTATATTTCTGAATTTTGTTGCTTATATATGGCTCTAGTGGGGAACAGAATGAAATGGTAATTGAGTCTAACCTTACATTATATATAAATGAATCTAGTTTCTTTATCTCATTTTATCATTCTCAGTAGTACAAAACGGTATTGTACAATTTTAGAATTTTATATATCCGTCAAAACAATCTTTAAGAGATGTAAAAAAAAAATCATGCCCAAGTAAGTAACCTAAAAAGAAAGAAATACAATCCCCGGAAGGAAGACCCTCTTTCTCGGGATGTTATTGAGTAACCGGCATTTCAAGCTGACTGTAGAATGGTTCTACTGTCGCCCATACACGTTTCTCTTAAGCACTACCTACGAAGGTGAAAGAAATCAGGGCTTTTACGGAAGCTTTTAGACAGTTGTATTTCCCTCGCACTTTTTGTGACTGGAACACAAAAGGCAGTCTCTGAGTAGCCCTTGCAACCTACACCATCAACTATTTGTTGGGTGTATTCCAACCTCTGTCTTCCTCTACAGTTTTTGTACTCTACAGTTCCCTCTAGTACCATTGAAGTCATTGTGAAATGTCTTAACAGATGTCCTGTCATAAAGTTCCTTCTATTTGGCAGTTTTTTCCAATTATTCTTTCCTCTCCGATTCTGCACAGAACCTACTCATTCCTTACCCTTTCAGTCCACTTAATTTTCAACAATGGTCTGTAGCATCACATCTCAAATGCTTAGATTCTCTTCTGTTACGGTTTTCCCACAGTCCATGTTTAACTGCAATACAATGCTGTGCCACAAACTTATATTCTCAGAAATTTCTTCCTCACATTAAGGTCTATGTTTGATACTAGTACACTTCACTTGGCTAGGAGCGCCCTTTTTGCCAGTGCTGGTCTGCTTTTAATGTCCTCCTTGTTCGTCCGTCATTGGTTATTTTGCTGCCTATATACCAGAATTCCTTAACATCATCTACTTCCTGACCATTAATACTGATGTTAAGTTTCTCGCTGTTCTCATTTCTGATACTTCTCATTACTTTCGTCTTTCCTCGATGTACTCGCAATCCATAATCTGTACTTATTAGACAGTCCATTCCATCCAGCAGATCACGCATTCTTCTTCACTTCCACTCAGGATAGCAATGTCATCGGAGAATCGTATCATTGGTACCGTTTCACCTTGGTTTTTAATTCCACTATTGAACTTTCCTTTTATTTCCATTATTGATTCTTTGATACACACATTGAAAAGTAGGGGCAAAAGACTACATCCCCGTCTAACACCCTTTTCGATCCGAGCACTTCGTTCTTGGTTGTCAACTGTTATTATTCCCTTTTAGCTTTTGTACATGTTGTATATTATCCGTCTGTCTCTACAGCTTACCTCTATTTTTCTCAGAATTTCGAATATCTTGCACCATTTTACATTGTCGAACACTTCTTCCAGGTCGATAAATCTTATGAACGTGTCTTGCTTTTTCTTTAGTATCAACCGCAACGTCCAAATTGACTCTCCTGTGTCTTTACCTTTCCTAAACCAAAACTGATCGTCATCAACACATCCTCAATTATCTTTTCCATTCTTCTGTATGTTATTTTTGTCAGCAGCTTCCTGATTGTGTGGTAATCCTCGCACTTGTGAGCTCTTGCAGTCTTGGGAATTGTGTGGATGATATTTTTCCGAAAGTCAGATGGTATTTCGCCAGACTCATACATTCCATACATGAACGTGAATAGTCGTTTGTTGCTACTTCCCCCAATGGCTTTAGGAATGCTATGAAATGTTATCTATATCTTCTTCCTTATTTGCTCTCTTAAATTCTGATTCTTACACTGGATCCCCTATTTCCTCTAAATCGACTGTTGTTTCTTCTTCTATAACATCAAATAAATCTCCCCCTCATATAGGCCTTCTATGTACTCTTTCCACCTATCCGCTCTCTCTTCTGCATTTAACAGTAGACTTCCCATTGCCCTCTTAATGTTACAACATTTGATTTTAATTTCTCCTTACTTCGTTTGGGCTTTCCTATATGCTGAGTCAATCCTTCCGACTATCATTTCTTCTTCTATTTCTTCAAACTTTTCATGTAGCTATTTCGTCTTAGCTTCCCTGCAATTCCTATTTATTTCACTCCTCAGCGACTTGTATTTCTACACTCCTGATTTCCCTGAACATTTTTGTACTTCCTTCTTTCATTGATCAACTAGTTACCCATGGCTTCTTCAGAGTTACCTTCTTTGTATATATGTTTTTCGTTCCAACTTCTGTGATTGCCTTTGGTAGAGATGTCCATTCGACTTTAATTGTACTGCCTACTGGACTATTCCTTAGAGAACTTCCAGCAGTCTCGTCATTCATCAATACCTTCCATAACCCACTTCTTTGCGTAGTAATTCTTCCTGACTAATCCGTTAAACTTCAGTCTAGTCTTCATCATTACTACGTTAATGTATGACTCCGCACTGTGTGATCAAAAGTATCCGGACACCTCCAAAAACATAGTTTTTTCATATTAGGTGCATGATGCTGCCGCCTACTGCCAGGTACTCCAAATCAGTGACCTCAGTAGTCATCAGATATCGTCAGAGAGCAGAATGAGGCGTTCCGCGCAACTCATGGACTTCGAATGTGTTCAGATGATTGGGTGTCCCATGTGTCGTACGTCTGTACGCGAGATTTCCACACTCCTAAACATCCCTAAGACCACTATTCCCGATGTGATAGTGAAATGGAAACTTGAAGGGACACATACAGCACAAAAGCGTACAGGCCGGCCTCCTCTGTTGACTGACAGAGACCGCCGGCAGTTGAAAAGGGTCGTAATGTATTAAGACCATCACACAGAAATTCCAAACTGGATCATGATCCACTGCAAGTAGTATGACAGTTAGGCAGGAGGTGAGAAATCTTGGATTTCACGGTCGAGCGGCTGCCCGTAAGTCACACATCAAGCCGATAAATGCCAATTACGCCTCGCTTGGTGTAAGGAGCGTAAAGAATGGATGATTGGACGTTATGTGGAGTGACGAATCACCGTACACAATGTGGCGATTCGATGGCGGGTGTGGGTATGGCGAATGCCCGGTGAACGTCATCTGCCAGCGTGTGTAGTGCCAACAGTAAAATTCGGAGGCGGAGGTGTTGCGGTGTGGTCGTGTGTTTCATGGAGGGGATTGTACCCTTTGTTGTTTTCCGTGTCATTATCACAGCACAGGCCTACATTGATGTTTCAATCACATTAGTGCTTCCCACTATTAAAGAGCAATTCGGGGATGGCGATTGCATCTTTCAACTTGACCGAGCACCTGTTCATAATGCACGGCCTGTGGCGGAGTGGTTGCACAACAATAACATCCCTGTAGTGGATTGGCCTGTACAGAGTCCTGACCTGAATTCTATAGAACACGTTTGGGATGTTTTGGAACACCGACTTTGTGCCAGGCCTCACCGACCGACATCGATACCTCTCCTTAATACAGCACTTCGTGAAGAATGGGCTGCCATTTCCCAAGAAACCTTCCACCATCTGATTGAACGTATGCCTGCGAGAGTGGAAGCTATGATCAAGGCTCAGGGTGGGCCAACACCATATTGAATTCCAGCATTAACGGTTGATGACGCCACGAACTTTTAAGTCATTTTCAGGAAGGTGTCCGGATACTTTTGATCATATAGTGTATATATCTGCTTCTGGTACGCTTTACAATCCAGTATCTCGTTTCGGAATCTCTGTCTGACCATCATGTAATCTAATTCTTTTCCAAGTATAACACCTCCCCAAGTGATTCTTGTACATAGTACTCGCTATGACTACTGAAGTCTATTACAGAATTCAATTAGTCTTTCTTATTCCTCCCCCCCCCCCCCCCCACCCATGAACCATGGACCTTGCCGTTGGTTGCATATCAGTGCTACCACAACGGAGGGGTATCTGGTAAGTGTTGAGAGGCCAGACAAACGCGTGGTTCCTGAAGAGTGGCAGCAGCCTTTTCAGTAGTTGCGGGGGCAACAGTCTGGATGATTGACTGATCTGGACTTTTAACACTAACCAAAACGGCCTTGCTGTGCTGGTACTGCGAACGGTTGAAAGCAAGGAGAAACTACAGCCGTAATTTTTCCCGAGGGCATGCAGCTTTACTGTATGGTTAATGATAATGGCGTCCTCTTGGGTAAAATATTCGGGAGGTAAAATAGTCCCCCATTCGGATCTCCGGACGGGGACTACTCAAGACGACGTCGTTATCAGGAGAAAGAAAACTGGCGTTCTACGGATCGGAGCGTGGAATGTCAGATCCCTTAATTGGAAGGTAGGTTAGAAAATTTAAAACGAGAAATGGATAGGTTAAAGTTAGATATAGTGGGAATTAGTGAAGTTCGGTGTCAGGAGGAACAAGACTTTTGGTCAGGCGAATACATGGTTATAAATACAAAGTCAAATAGGGGTAATGCAGGAGTAGGTTTAATAATGAATTAAAAAAATAGGAATGCGGGTAAGCTACTACAAACAGCATAGTCAACGCATTATTGTGGCCAAGATAGACACGAAGCCCACGCCTACTACAGTAGTACAAGTTTATATGCCAACTAGCTCTGCGGATGACGAAGAAATTGAAGAAATGTATGATGAAATAAAAGAAATTATTCAGATAGTGAAGGGAGACGAAAATTTAATAGTCATGGGTGTCTGGAATTCGGTAGTAGGAAAAGGGAGAGAAGGAAACGCAGTAGGTGAATGTGGATTGGGGCTAAGAAATGAAAGAGGAAGCCGCCTGGTAGAATGTTGCACAGAGCACAACTTAATCACAGCTAACACTTGGTTCAAGAATAATAAAAGAAGGTTGTATACATGGAAGAAGCCTGGAGATACTGACAGATTTCAGATAGATTATATAATGGTAAGACAGAGATTTAGGAACCAGGTTTTAAATTGTAAGACATTTCCAGGGGCAGATGTGGACTCTGACCACAATCCATTGGTTATGAACTGTAGATTAAAACTGAAGGAACTGCAAAAAGGTGGGAATTTAAGTAGATGGGACCTGGATAAACTGACTAAACCAGAGGTTGTTCAGAGTTTCAGGGAGAGCATAAGGGAACAAGTGGCAGGAGTGGGGGAAAGAAATACATTAAAAGAAGAATGGGTAGCTTTGAGGGATGAAGTAGTGAAGGCAGCAGAGGATCAAGTAGGTAAAAACATGAGGGCTAGTAGAAACCCTTGGGTAACAGAAGAAATATTGAATTTAATTGATGAAAGAAGAAAATATAAAAATGCAGTAAATGAAGCAGGCAAAAAGGAATACCAACGTCTCAAAAATGAGATCGACAGCAAGTGCAATATGGCTAAGCAGGGATGGCTAGAGGATAAATGTCAGGATGTAGAGGCTTATCTCACTAGGGGTAAGATAGATACTGCCTACAGGAAAATTAAAGAGACCTTTGGAGAAAGGAGAACCACTTGCATGAATATCAAGAGCTCAGATGGAAACCCAGTTCTAAGCAAAGAAGGGACAGCAGAAAGATGGAAGGAGTATATAGAGGGTCTATACAAGGGCGATCTACTTGAGGACAATATTATGGAAATGGAAGAGGATGTAGATGAAGATGAAATGGGAGATATGATACTGCGTGAAGAGCTTGACAGAGCACTGAAAGACCTGAGTCGAAACAAGGCCCCGGGAGGAGACAACATTGTATTGGAACTACTGACGGCCTTGGGAGAGCCAGTCCTGACAAAACTCTACCATCTGTTGAGCAAGACTTCAAGAAGAATATAATAATTCCAATCCCAAAGCATTTGTAGACTTAGAGAAAGCTTTTGACCATGTTGACTGGAATACTCTCTTTCAAAAACTGAAGGTGGCAGGGGTAAATTATAGGGAGCGAAAGAATATTTACAATTTGTATAGAAACCAAATGGCAGTTATAAGAGTCGAGGGCCATGAAAGGGAAGCAGTGGTTGGGAAGGGAGTGAGACAGGGTTGTAGCCTCTCCCGGATGTTATTCAATCTGTATATTGAGCAAGCAGTGAAGGAAACAAAAGAAAAATTCTTAGTAGGTATTAAAATTCATGGAGAAGAACTAAAACTTTGAGGTTCGTCGATGATATTGTAATTCTGTCAGAGACAGCAAAGGACTTGGAAGAGCAGTTGAACGGAATGGATAGTGTCTTGAAAGGGGGATATAAGATCAACATCAACAAAAGCAAAACGAGGATAATGGAATGTAGTCGAATTAAGTCGGGTGATGCTGAGGGTATTAGATTAGGAAATGAGACACTTAGAGTAGTAAAGGAGTTTTGCTATTTGGGGAGCAAAATAACTGATGATGGCCGAAGTAGAGAGGATATAAAATGTAGACTGGCAATGGGAAGGAAAGCGTTTCTGAAGAAGAGAAATTTGTTAACATCGAGTATAGATTTAAGTGTCAGGAAGTCGTTTCTGAAAGTATTTGTATGGAGTGTAGCCATGTATGGAAGTGAAACATGGACGATAAATAGTTTAGACAAGAAGAGAATAGAAGCTTTCGTAATGTGGTGCTACAGAAGAATGCTGAAGATTTGATGGGTAGATCACATAACTAATGAGGAGGTATTGAATAGAATTGGAGAGAAAGATTGTGGCACAACTTGACTAGAAGAAGGGATCGGTTGGTAAGACATGTTCTGAGGCATCAAGGAATCGCCAATTTAGTATTGGAGGGCAGCGTGGAGGGTAAAAATCGTAGAGGGAGACGAAGAGGTCAATACCCCAAGCAGATTCAGAAGGATGTAGGTTGCAGTGGGTACTGGGAGATGAAGGAGCTTGCACAGGATAGAGTAGCATGGAGAGCTGCACAAACCAGTCTCAGGACTGAAGACCACAACAACAACAACCTCTCTTATTCCTTATCCCAAGCCTATATTCTCCTGTAACCTTTTCATCTACTTCTTCCCCTACAGCTACATTTCCGTCGCCCATGACTATTAGATTTTCATCTCCCCCTGTGTACTGTATTATTCTTTCTGTATCCTAACATACTTTCGCTATCTCTTCATCTTCAGCTTGCGACTTTCGCAGGTATACCTGAATTATCGTTTTGTCTTTGTTTACTGTCGATTTTGACAAAAACAACCCAGTCACCAAACTGTTTACAGTAACGCACTCTCTGCCCTACCTTCCTATTTAGAACGTATCCTACTCCCGTTATACCATTTTCTGCTCCTGTTGAAATAACCCTATTCTCATCTGACCAGAAATTCTTGCCTTCTTTCCATTTCACCTCACTGACCCCTTCTATATCTAGAAAGAGCCTTCGCATTTCCTTTTTCAGATTTTCTAGCTTTTCTACCATGAACAAGCTTCTCACATTCTACGCCCCGACAAATAAAACGTTATTGTGCCATTGGTTATTCAATATTGTTCTCATAGTCACCTCCCCCTTGTCAGTCCGCTCCCAAAGATCCGAATGGGGACTATTCGGTTTGTTTTCCCAATGGAGAGATCATGACGACACTTTTTCAATTACAGGCCACATATCCTTTCGATACAAGATAGGTGTCCTTAATGCAGTGGTTTCCACTCTCTTTTGTATCTTCATGCCACTGATCATTGCTGATTCTTCCGCCTTTGGGGGCAGTTTCCCACTGCAAAGACAAGAGAGACCCCTTAACTTCTGTCCACTCCGCCCTCTTTGACCTTGCCGTTGGGACAGTGAGGGTGACCTCTTATGTCAGAAGACTTCCGTCGCCTATGCCACTTATTAATCAAAATTTAATAGGTAGCGGGTTTCGAACCCGGGACCGAGAACGTTTTGTTTGGTTACCAAATACGCTACCCCCAGACCACGGGTACAATAAGTAAATCATACGAACTCTTAGTATTTAAGAGGATATAAAATAATTTCACAATCAAAACTCTCTCCTCGTTCCTTTTTTATGCAACCAACATTATGCATGCACTGAGAATTAAGAAAACTCACACATCACCCGTACATTTAGTTCTAGCTCTCAGTGTCTGCTGTGGTAGGTACAGGCATTCTTTTTCTTGAGTTTGGTACATGAAAAGGTGAAACAGTATTGCTTTGCGGAAATCTAGGAATATAGATTCTGCCTTGCCTTTCATCAATGGTTCTCAGGATATCATGTGAGGAAAGAGAAAAGTGAGTTTCGCACAAGCGGTGCTTTCTGAAACCATAATAATTCGTGGAGAAAAGATTTCCGTCTCAAGGAAATTTATCATATGCGACCTCGGAATGTGTCCAAGAAGTCTACTGTAAACCGACGTTTATTCGTCCGTAATTTTCCTTGTCCGTTCTTTTAGCCTTTTTATGTACAGGAGTCACATGTGCTTTTTTCCCGTTTCTTGGGAATTTGCGCTGGGCGTGAGATTCGCGATAAATGCAAGCTAAGTAAGGAGCCAGTGCCGTAGAGTATACTTTTTAAAATCAAATTGGGATTCCATCCGAAACTGGCGCATTATTTGATTTCAACTCTTCCAGCTGTTCCTCTACACCAGTGACGCCTATTACTGGATCGTCCGTATGGGATTGTCAAACGACGGTGCGTTTGTACGATTCTCCTGTGTCAACAATTTCTTGAACGTGACATTGAAAACTTTGTCATTCGTCCAGTATTTTCAACTGCCACACCATATTGGTCAGGAAGTGACTGGATAGAAGCCTTCGAGCCGCTTAGCGGTTTTACGTTGGACCAGAATTTTCACGGGTTGTCGGTAACATCTTTCGCTGACGTATGACGGTTATAGTAAGTAGTCGCATACTTTGCGCATAGATCTTTCTACGAACACACGAAACCCTACTTACTTTGGTCTATCGTTATTTGCAGATTCTTATTTGAATCGGATGTGCAACATTCCTCGCTTGCTCAGTAATTTCCGGATTTTGTTATTAAATTACTTGTGATCATTTCTGGCCCTAGCTCACTTCCTTGCCATACTTCTTCAGAGAGCGATTTATAATCTGTTCAAACTTTGCCCATAATTCCTTTTACTCCATCACATTGGAACTGAATGTTGTCAGTTCATGGTCTATGTGGGAAACTGACAACTGATTGTCTGCTCTTGCAGGCCAAAATACTTTCCTAGCCTTCTTGACTGATGTATTTTCCAAGTAACCCCCTTGATGTGATGGCATTATGATCACTAGTCCCTAAATCTATGTCGAAACCATCGATAGGGTCAGGTCTCATATGGCTACATGGCCCCTTGCACGTGGAATCTTGAAGCAGCTGTTCAAAACACATTTTCGGAAAACGTGTTCAAAAGTACTTCACACGACTGCCTCTCCGTACGCTCTGAGATGAATCCATAGACGTCCTAGTATATACACGCTAAGTTAAACTCTCGTATATATCCGTGTTATGGAGCACAGAGTTCTTCCAATGGCTCTAAAATTGTCTTGGCGAAATCAGACAGCCGTTAAAAACAGGTCGTTCGCTGCAGCACGGGAAACCAGGATCCGTTTACCTTCAAGCTTTCTTCTTTCTTGTTGAAGGTATTCTCGTGTTTATGTACGTCTGTAGCTTCTCTGAACAAGTGGGTGTGATAGCTCTTCTCTACAGCCAGAACTTCTGTATGGGCGAATTTTGCTACGTGGTCCGTCTCACACAGCGCTTGCTCTGCCGCAGCCGATTTCTCCACCAGCCCCAATCTGCAATGTCGCTTATGTTCTGTGATCCTGGTGTTCACTGATCGTCCAGTTATTCCAACATAAATTTTTCCACATATGCGTGGTATGGGGTGTATTCCCGACATTGCAGGTGGGTTCCTTTTCTCCTTTGCTGATCTCAGACACTCTTTGATCTCCTTTGCCGGTTTGTAAATAGTCTTTACGCCGTGATTGCGCAATATACGGTCGATTCTATCCGTCACCCTGGGAATGTATGGCCGAAAGGCCGTACCAGACATATCTTTTTGTGATTTGTCATTTCTCTGAGTGTTTGGCTCTATTACACTTCTAATATAACTTTTGGAGTACCCATTGCTCCTCAGAACAACTTCGCGTCTGAGGTGCTGCGGCTCACAAATTCGTCTCCCAGTTTCATATCGCCCATCTCATCTTCAGCTATGTCTGCTTCCCCCCTTATAATATTGCTTCCAGTTCACGTCACTTGTAGACCCTCTGTAAACCCCTTTTCAGCTTTCCCTTCTTTGCTTAGAACAGATTTTCCACCTGAGTTCGTGATATTCTTACAGATGCTTCTCTTTAATTTTCGTCGAGGCGGCATCCATCTTTCCCTTACTGGAATATGCTTCTGAATCCTCACATTTGTCCTTTAGCCATTTCTGCTAAACAGTTTTTCACTTCCTGTCAATATAACTTTTTAAACGTTTGTATTCCCATTCGTCTATTTCATTTGCTGCATTTTCAAATTTCCAGCTTTCATCAGTTAAATCCAATATCTCTTATGTCAGCCAAGGATTTCTACTAGACTTCTTTATATCTATTTTATCGTCTGCTGCCTTCACTATTTCATCGGTTAAAGCTACCCATTCGTCTTCTACTATATTCCTTTCCCCCAGTCTAGTTAAGTGCCCACTATTGCTCCCCTCTTAAACTCTCAACAACCTATGGTTCCTTCAACTTATCCAGGTCCCGTTTCCTTAATTTCCTATCTTTTACTAATTTCTTCATTTTAAACTACAGTTAATAACCAATAAATTGTGATCGGAGTCCACTTCTGCCCCTCGAAATGTCTTACAATTTGAAATCTGGTTCCCAAATCTCTGTATAACCATTATACAATCAATCTTAATCATTCCGGTGTCTCTTCTTGTACGATTCTTAAACCAAGTGTTAGCTATAGTTAAATTATGCGCTGTGCAAAATTCTGCCAGTGACTTCTTCTTTCATTCCCTTCCTCCAATCCATATTCACCTGCCATTCTTCGTTCTCTGCATTTTACTACTACTGAATTCCAGTCCCCAATCAAAATTAAATTTTGATCTTCCTTAACTATCTGAATGATTTCTTTTATTTCATCGTACATTTCTTCAGTCTCTTCATCATCTGCAGAGCTAGTTGCCATATAAGGTTGCATTACTGTGGTAGCCGTTGGCTGCATGTCTATCTTGCCTACAATTATACGTTCATTATGCTGTTCGTTGTAGCTAATACGCTTTCATAGTTTCTTATTCATTATTAAATCCGCTCCTGTATTACCCATACTTGACTTACTATTTTTAGCCCAGTATTCAACTGACCAGGAATCGTGTTCCCCCTGCATACTTCACTAAATCCTACGATATCTAACTCTAGCCTATCCATATGCCTTTTTCAGTTTTCTACCCTACCTGTCCCATCAGGAATCTAACGTTCCACTCTCAGATTCGAAGAATGCCAGTTTTGTTTTTCCCGATGACGACATCCTCCTGAGTAGCGCCTCCCGGAGATCCGAATGGATTACTATTTTACCTCCGGAATTTTACCCAAGAGGACGCCATTATTAATTAACCATACGATAGAGCTGCATGCCCTCGAAAGAAAAATACGACTGTAGTTACCCCTTGCTTTCAGCCGTTCGCAGTACCGGCACTGCAAGGAGGATTTGGGCGATGTTACAAGACTCATCCAGACTCTTTCCCCTGTAACTATTGAAAGGCTGCTGCCCTTCTTCGGAAACCAAACGTTTGTCTGGCTTCTCAACACATCCTCAGGAGAATCTCTTCATTGACTATCAATGCACATTTCTTGCAAGTGTTATTTTGCTTCCAAGCTAGCAGAGTCCCTTCACTTCGAATGCTTTTATAGTTTACGTTTTAAGTTAGTCGTTCTGGAACGGATAGGATCGGTGTAAGCACTGTTTAGACGCAGGAGATGCTGACCGCAGTTCACGAACAGCTGAAGGTGCTTTTGGCTATGGTCAGTGACGCAGCAAATTTTACGCCTTCATGACAGCTCGAGGCAGCAGCCTGAAGACAGAATACCGCAGCTGTTTCCGTCAATTACACTGTAGGAAATACTGCAACAAGCTACATGTTTTCATTCAATGATTTTATTAGACCACAACTAGTATCGGACCTGAGCCCATAGTCGTTGGTAGTGTTCACTTGGTGCAAATTTTACATTTGTGTCTTCCTGAAAAGCTTCCTTTACATATAAGGTAAGGGTTGGCTCTCTTTTACAATCTATACTGATCAATTAGGGTAGCAAGAGAACCGCACCGGAAATGGCCGCGGAGAAGCCCTTTTTTTTAGACAAACATGGGGCCCCTCCACGCCCGCACCAACGTGGCGACCAAACCAAAAGTTCTACTGGCACCACAGTCAACATGGTAGTTGTCTAACAGGTGGAACACAGGATGCTGGGCTGTGATGTTATCCGTGCGTCTGGATAACACTACGCATTAACACGGTACATCGGGTGATAGATTGTGGACGAAACGCGAATGAGGGTAGCTGTTTGAAGAGCAGAGGGAAAAAAGTGCCAAGGCTCGTGCGGAGGGAAAAACACCTCTGCGACAATGGGATGGGTAGTAAGAGCAGTAGTAGCTTACTAGCTGCGATAGCTCATGTAATTTTAGGTTTGTTAGTGTGGGTATCATGCATCATTACTGTGGCAGGCGATGGCGATGCATCCCGGTTTGTTGCAGATTAGTGGGAGATCGGCCATAGATCATCTCACAGTGTGGGGGGTGTGTATAGCTTGTCTGCGTGCTGCCAGTTTTTCGGCAAGTGTGTTCCAACTGGATATCCAGTAATGGTGGCTGATTAACAGGGGCTCACCTGTGCCGTTCTGTTGGCGTGTACTTGACCATAGATGTTAGGTCCATGCAAGTATGTTATTTGGTCTGTTATGTGTCCATCATTGGTTGTGGTCTTAGTTCCCCAGATTCAGCAAGAAGGGGTTCTGCGAATGTCTGGAGTTTCTGTATAGTCTTGTGGTGAGTTTGTGGATTACCTCCGTGAGAGTCTCAAGTCGGTATTCCCGGTGTGTGTATAGTGGAGCACTGTTTATGATTTTGAGTACTTTGTATTGTATGATCTGCAGACGACGCAGTAGTGTGGGCGCAGCGTATCCCCAGACAGAGGCTGCGTACGTCATCAGGGGTCTAATTACATGGACCTCGACACCCGTCTGTTCAGTGTGCTATGCCTGTTGAGCACAGGGTAGAGCTGCTTGAGCCTCGCGCTTGCTCTGTTGGTCATGTGTTCTATGTGGTCCCCCCAGAGTAATTTCCGGTCCTTCCAGACACCAAGGTATTTGACTTTCTCGCGGAAACGTATTGGGCGTGCATGTAGTGTTATTGGTCTGCAGTCTCGGTGTTTGCGCAGTTGTTTCGGTCTTCGAGTGAACAGAACGGCTTCGCACTTGTCGACGATTACTCTAACACGCCATTTCTCTAACCAAGGTTCAGCCACTCTGAGTGCGGTCTGTAATCGTGACGTAATGTTTGATGGTTTCCAATCTTGTGCGAGGATGGCTGTGTCATCCGCGAAGATTGCCATCGTTCTGTTGTGTGTGGCTGGGAGATCGTTTATATAGAGGTTTAACAGTAGGGGGCCTAGGATGCTTCCTTGGGGTACTCCCGCGTGTATACGGTGTCGTGTTGATTGTTTTCCCTGCACGTCAGTGTTGAAACTCCTGTCTGTGAGGTATGAGTGTATGAGACGCACCAGCCGTCGGGGAATCCCGCGTTGCTGAGTTTGCGCATGAGGCCGCTGTGCCATAGACGGTCGAAAGCTTTTTTGATGTCCAGGAACACCGCCCCTGTTGCTTTGTTTGTGTTGAAGCCATGTGTTATACGTTCAACGACCCGTAAGAGTTGTTGTCGTGTGGAGTGGTGATTCCTGAAGCCGAATTGCTCCGGTCTCAGGATTGATTTGTTGAGCAGTGCCTTTTGATGCGTTTGAGGATCACCTTCTCAACAATCTTGCTGAGTGAACTTAGAAGACTGATGGGACGGTAATTTTGTGGGAGGCTGTGGTCTGTCCCCGACTTCCTGAACATATGGACGTTGGCCGTCTCCCTTGGAGGTTGGCGCGCCAGGTACATATACGATAGTTGGAACTTAAATAGTTCCTACTATTTATTCACAACCGATACAAAAGAGTTACATGTTTTCACCTGTTACTATCCTTCAAAGTAGGCACCAGGGATGTGTACAACTCGTTGTCAGCGATGTGAAAGGAGTATTATACCGTTAGCAGAGCCTGTTCTCTTGATGGTGCGTGTGGAGTGGTCTACTTCCTGTAATGTGATGGTTTTATCCTAAGGCATTACGTTCCTCCACGGCAGTCCGACAATGCACAGCATTACTGTTCGGTTTTGGAGCATCACCTGCGACCAGCTTTGCGAAAGAATCGGCGTCACTTTCTGCGCAACCCACACATCATTTTGTACTGCAATGCGCGGGGCCATGCAGCGCAAGCTGTAGCTTCTCTGTTCGGTCGATGGGACTTGGAAGTACTGTACCATCCACAATACTCCCCGGACTTAAGTCCTTGTGACTTTGATTTGATTCCGAAGATGAAAGACCCACTTGGTGGCTTTCGCCTCAGAACTGGTCCAGAGATTCGACAGGCAGTAGAACGCTCCATTCGCACCATGAACAGAACAGGCTCTGCTAACGGTATACTATGCCTTTCGCAACGCTGGCAACGGGTTCTACACAACGCTGGTGACTACTTTGAAGGACAGTAACAGGTGCAAACGTGTAACTCTTTTGTCATGGAAGAGCCATGCATGACAAAACACTTCCATGTGGTGTGCAAGATGTATGAGCTATGCGAAATACCGTCAGACTTCAAGAAGAATACAATAATTCCAATTCCAAAGAAAGCACTTGTTGGCAGGTGTGAAAATTACCGAAATATCAGTTTAATAAGTTCATGACAGGAAAATACTAACACGAATTCTTTACAGAAGAATGGGAAAACTGGTAGAAGCCGAAATCAGGGAAGTTCAGGAACACGTCAGGAAATACTAACCATGCGACTTATCTTAGTAGACATGTTAAGGATTGGCTAACATACATTTATAGCAATTGTAGACTAATGCTTTTGACAATGTTTACTGGAATACTCTTCGAAATTATGAAGTAGCAGGGGTGAAGTACCGAGGGCGGATGGATATTTGCAAATCGCACGGGAACCAGAAGCAGTTATAAGTGTCGAAGGGAATGAAAGAGACGAAATGATTGAGATGGGAGTCAGGCAGGGTTGTCGCCTATCCCCGATGTTATTCAGTCTGTACAATGAACAAGCAGTAAAGGAAACCAAAGAGAAATTTGGAGAAGGAATTAAAGTTCAGGGCGAAGAAATAAAAGCTTTGTGGTTTGCCGAAGACTTCGTAGTTATGATAGACACAGCACAGGACGTGGAAGATCAGTCGAACGGAATGGACAGTGTCTCGAAAGAAGTGTATAAGACAAACATCAACAAAAGTAGAACGTGGATAACGGAACGTAGTCGAATTAAATCAGGTGATGCTAAGATAATCACTTTAGGAAATGGACACTCAACAAAAGCAAAAGATGGATAATGGAATGTAGTCGAACTAAATCAGGTGATGCCAAGAGAATCAGCTTAGAAAATGAGACACTTAAAGTAGGAGACGACTTTCGCTATTAGGGCAGCAAAATAACTGATAATGGTCAAAGTAGAGATAATATAAAATTTAGACTAACAATGACAAGAAGAGCATTTCTGAAGAAAAGATGTTTGTTAACATCAAATATAGGAAGTCTTTTCTGAAGGTGTAGGCATGTGTGGAAGTGAAACGTGGACGGTAGGTAGTTTAGACAGAAATAGAATAGGGAAGCTTTCGAAACGTGGGGCTACAGAAGAACGTTGAAAATTAGATAGGCCGGTCACGTAATTAATAAGGAAGCACTGAAAAGAATTGGGGAGAAAGGGCATTTGTGGCACAGCTCTATCAAAAGAAGAGATCGGTTGACACATTCTAGGACACCAAGGAATCACCAGTTTAGTACGACGGAGAAATGAGTTGGGGGAAGGGGGGGGGGGTTCAAATCGTAGGAGGAGACGAAGAGATGAATACAATAAGCAGATTCAGAAGGATTTGTGTTGCAGCTGTTATTCGGAGATCAAGAGAGTCGCACAGGATAGAGTGGCATGGAGAGCCGCATCATTCCAGCTTTTGGAATGGAGGCGACAACAATTAAAAATCAGAAGCCACAGGATGATAGGACATCTGTTAAGATATTATAGAGTACTGTGCATGGAGAAGAGAAATCATTATAAGGCAGAAATTATGAGGGAAGACAGAGAATGGAATATTTACAACAAATGTTTGAGGACGCGTGGTGTAGTTATTATTCTAACATGAAGAGGAATATACTCGACAAGTAGCATCAAACCACTCAGAAGTCTGATGGCACCCCTGGAAATGCTGTTAGACGCTCAAAGATTAATGCTTTATATAGCAACTGAGGTACAGGCACACAGGAATACATTACATACTACGTGAAGTATGAACTGTGAGATTATTGTGCTAGATGGGTGACATTTGTCGATCGCTCATCGAGGACAAGTACCTGAACGATTTGCTCCCTAGTGTTACGACTTTTAATGCTAGATGAGAAATTGTCACCTTGATGTTTAACACCATAAATTTCGCATTGGAGGAATGCTTGTTTGAGTTGTCCGGAATGTAACTTAATGATTCAATGCTTCAACCTGTGCAGTGCTTGCGACACTTGCGCGCCAAGTGAACAATTGTTCCAGTACAAAAGGTATTACATCGTTAACATGACACGTCCATTACAAACGAAAGTGAAAAGTGATTTAGTTTCCGTCTCTACAGGCTAATGCATCTAGAACATTTATTTATATATTTATTGATTTTGCCTCCTGCAAAGGAAATGTCTAGTTTATTTTGATATCTACGTTCCTTAAGTAATCTCTTTCAGGAAAGCTCTCAACTGCAGTGGGAATCCAATTTCTTCTCACATGGTAGACACTCAGCAAGTACTTTTACTTTCAGTGGCTGAAAAGTCAGTGTTCAAAGTGAGCTATACGGGTCACTGAATGTTTGGTTTATTTTCATAGAGCTATTAACCTCTGCCCTTGTCTAGCAAAACGGCGGTTCATCTACACATACGTTTTATAACTTCTATGAAAACTCTCTGTTAGAGACTATTTTCCAGAGCTTTTGTCATAAAAATACATTGAATGTATTTGTACAAAACCGAATGCATATGTTCTCCCAGATCATTATCTCGGTGGTTCTCGATTATCAGTCCCAAGCTCAATACAGCGTCAATACGTGAACATTATTTCTGAGTTAACGGGTTAAACATGTTCTTTGACAGGTCGCTTAGCTAGGCGTACAGCTATTTAACCAGGTATTAATTTGTGCACTTCACCGCAATAGTACTGACCCTCAACTTTAATGAAAAATTATGGTATGTTCTTCAGAATAGGTGAATAATGGTGCAGACGACGAAACGGTATTTTCACTCAGCTGAAAGCTGCAAACGGGAATGTAAGAAAACATTCAAATTATATGAGCTATAAAATTATATTCATGGCTGTCAAGAAACAGCAGTGAAGTACGTTTTAAGAACAAAAATAATCAGTCGTCAACTGCACAAACCATCATTAAATTAATGTCTTGACTAGTTTCGTCAAATTAATTTGCCGTCCTCAGAGAATCCTAAATTAAGCTTACATAGGAAAGAAAACTCTCGACGATAGAACCCTACAAAAAATGGATATAAAATAAGAATTTAGTGATTACCAGGGTTGAATCACAATTAGGAGCAGATTAATAACAATAAGTATAGAGGATGATAAACGTAACTTCCTTAAAATTTTTACGTAGTACTGTGAAGCAGGTAAAAAGTGACTTAATAAATCCGTAGGTATGGTACCAAATAACTTCACATCATAAATAAAACATTAAAAACCATGAGACATATGATGATTAGTACCAACAGACTGATAATTTGAGTAGAGGAGATTTTACTAACATAAGAAGCAACGAGAGTCAGTGTGCCTAAAAGCTTACAAAGACTAAGCACAATGAGGGCGCTCCTGTCTATAACGTAAGCCAAAACGGAACTAAATATCAGTCTTAAAGAAATGAAAACTCATTAAGACCTTATGTCGCGTGCTAATAGCGCATGTAAATTTTTACGCAAAAATGACATAGCTTGTAAAGATGACTGAAGAATGGGTATATTGATCTGGTTTGTTTAATAATCAGCATACGTGCTATGCTGCAGCTAGTATTTATAAGAGCTACACCCAGAGGTCCTAAACGGAAAGACAACTTTTAAACAAGCACTAGGACCTCTTGCTCGCCGTGGAGTCGGATGTCTCGGCGGGGTCGGGCCAACTAACTTGCGTCACTGAAAACTCGTATCCAGCGGCCGGTCTCTAAATCAAAATACTGGAAATTTCAATGCAGCGCCGCTTCACAATCGGACCACGGCGCCACTATCACCAGATTATTAAATAAACCTGATCATCGTGCAGCCCTTTTTACAAGCTACGTCATTTTGTGTAATAATTTACACGCTTGATTAGCACGTGACATAAGGTCTTAAAAGCGTTTCACTTCATTAAGGTTAATATTCAGTTTCGTTTTGACTTTTGTTACAGGTAAGAGCGCCCTTATTGTGCTAAGGCTTCGTAAGTCTTTAAGGCACACTAGCATTCGTTGCTTCTTATGTAAGTGAAATCTTAAACAGTCAAATTATCAGTTTGTTGGTCCTAATCATCATATGTCTTGTGGTTTTTTAATGTTTTACTAATGATGCGAAGTTTTTGGTCACCATAACTTCGCATTTTTTACATTTGTAATCAGTTTATTACTGTACAGTTATTCTTAATAATTTATTGTTAATTATGATCAAACAGTGCTAATCATATCTTATACCCATTGTTATAGTACTCTATCGTTGAGAGTTTGCTTGACGATTGCTTTCTTATGTATGCTTAACTGTGTGATCTTCTGAGGATGGCAAATTAATTTGCCAAAACTAGTCAAGAACTTAATTTAATAAAAATTAGTGCAGTTAAAAACAGGTTATTTCTATTCTTAAAAAAATAAATTCGCTCTGACTCTCAGCAGGAAACAACTAAATGACGCGACACGCTTTGCACAGTGACAAGAAACTCTGAAGTGAATCTTCATCAAACATACGCACGTCCAAGATCCATCGCTTCTCTTTGCAGTTCTATACATTGTATTAGGACCACAGAAAAATAAACTAAGAATGAACATTTGGAATAGAGACGCCTCAAAGTGTAGTTAAATGAAATTCCACAGACAGAAGAGCGGAACAAAGTCAAAGTAATTAAATCTGCAAATTATGAGATCCTTTCAGAAAGAAATAATATTATTTTCAATCCAAGCTGATTTGAGGTTAATACGGTTTGCTTCAGCGACGCACCAAAGCTTTTATGCCAATATTATTGTACCTCTCTGCCATAATTTCGATTTTGAAGCACCAGCGCGATGTATTACCGAAAGTGTATTTTTTCATTTGACAAGATACAGAACTCGAAATCGTGAATAAAGTAAAGAGGACTGGCGTTCTGGCTGGTGGTCTCTAACTTGCAACGCTGCAGTGACTAGAACGAGAACTTTTCTTGATGCAATAACTTACCAACAGCCGTATGTATTGTAGAAATTTCTACTATACAAACGGCTGTTGGTAAATTATTGTCTCAAGAAATACATGTCTGCCTTTGTCTCATAGTCCATAATATATCAACAAAAAACGAGAACTGACCGGAGACCTTCATACCAGTCATACCTGCATGTTAAAACCGTTCGAACTAGGACGCAGAACACTTTGTCAGTAACTGACGCCATTGATTGTACAGTCGTTTAAACATCATATACCTCCAAGGTTGTAAAGTATCCATTTGACTGACACGGAAAGACAGTTTCTCTAGTGCCTCCAAATAATTCTGAAGGATTAGAGAAAATTTCATGATCTGTTTACGTTTTAGTTACAGCAGCATAAATATCTAATGTAATTTGTACAATGAAACTTACCAACAAAATATATAAATCGCAAGTTTTCTAATAAAATTCACGGAAAATCAAGTTCAGGAATTTGTAGAAGAACGTACTAGATGTGGAAGTCTAATAGCACATATTTTAGTGAGTACAGTCTTTTCATTGTAAGGACTTACAATGGTATCACTGACAATGGTGAAGATCCTACTGGATAATAAGGTGTCTGATATGCGTTTATTAAAAGGACCTTATGAGACAGCTGCTCAGTTCACCGAGCAAATAAACTGAAACCCTGACACAACATGGACATTCTTCAACTTAAAAGGTCATAAATTCTTTGCTAGCAATGAAAATATGAAATCGTTAATTGTTGGCTCGTGATAGTAAAAGAAGAGGCCTTTCCACCTGATGGTGGCTCTTTTTCCAGAAGGAGATATGAATCAAGTGTCATCGACGAAGCAGAAAAGTTTGTTTATAAGACGTTTTTAAAAAATAAATGTTGCTTCTTTATTTTTGTGGCCATAATGGCTGTGAAAGTTTACGTTCATTACTGTAAAATGTTGTACCTTACACCCATATTCGTAACAATTTCGAACATCTTGAGCCATTTACATCGTCGTAGCTTTTTACAGGTCGACAAATCGTATGAGCATGGTGCGGTTTTCTTATGTCTTTCTTTCATTACCGAGTGCAACGTGAGAACTTCTTCTGCTGTCCCTTTACATTTCCAAAACCAATCTGATCCTCATGAAATAGATCCTCAATTTTGTCATGTATTTACTGTATATCATTCGTGTAAACTTCGCTGTATGAGCTGTAGCTGATAGTGCACTAGTTCTCATTCTTATCTGCTCTTGCTATCTTTAGGATATTGTGGTTGATATTTTTCCGAAAATCTGATGATATGTCTCATAGATTCTACATACAAACATGAATATTCGGTTGGTTGCCACTTCCACATATGATTTTACAAATTTCGAAGAACTGCCATCTATCTCTTCTGTCTTATTTCAGTGGAAGCCTTTCCAATTCCAGTCAAACTCTGATTCTAATATTGGATCATCTGTATCTTCCATATCGACTTCCATTGCTTTTTCTAGCAAGTCAACAAATATTTCCTCTCCGTCGTTGAGGCCTTCAATGCACTCCTCCTACCTCTCCACTATCCTCTGTGTTTAGCAGCGAATATCCTATTGCACTCTTGATGCTGATGCATTTTCTCTTCATTTCGCAGAAGTTTTTCTTTTGTTTTTTATTCTTCTATGCTCACAAACAGTCCACCCATTTCTTTTTCTATTTCTCTGCAATCTTTTAAACACATTTGTCCTTTTTACGCTGTTGTTGATAATACCCTACATGGCCATAAATCCTTATCTTCCTTCGATTTAACGTAACTGACTCTAACTAGATGTAGACTGCACCTTTGAATTTCCATTTTTCCATGTTTCAGCATCCCTAGCACATTGAAACAAATTCCCCACTCTGAGTCGTATAAAGTTACGCTTTCATTAGTCATTTACACATTTTCTATTGGTCACAACCCGGAGATCAGAATGAGGAACAACTCCGAATTCTTTTGACATAGACTTTTCAATTACAGCCCCCACGTCCAATGGATACAAGTTATCTGTCTTTAATAAAGTGGTTTCTACTGCTTTCTGCAACCTCATGCTCTTGATCATCGCTGATTCTTCCACCTTTTAGGAGCAGTTTTCCGCCACAAAGGCAAGATGGAGCACTCATCTTCGGTCAGCTCCTCCCCCCTCTTTGACAAGGCGTCTGGTTGAACGAGGATGATTCCTAATCCTGCAAGTCTTTAGCAGTTATTGCTGACGATCTGTTTTCCAAACTGTAAGTAGTGGATTCTGTCTTTTTACAGGACATACTGTTTTTCCTACAGGCCTCCACTCCTATTATTTTACTCTATTTTATTTCATTTATTTGATTTGTTTGTTTCTTCAAGATGTAGGCTTGTTTGCTACACCACTTTGTATATTTACAAAAGATGAAGTTCTGTGAAGAATCATTCAAAAGGTAAGATAACACAAAATACTTTTTTATTCAAGACATTATGTTTCAAAAGTCTTAGCTGTCATTGCTATAATATTTTAGCGATGACAAACATTTATAATATGCTGAGTTATTATTATCGTAATGAGAAAATTGAATCAGAGAAGAGTCTGGAGCTGCAGTCTTCGTTGTTGATATGAGTAGTGTCTCTCCCATAATTAATGTCCAGCACCAAACTGAAGGAATGTTATCGTCACCCAGCCCGCACGTACTTTAAGGCAGGTACAAAAAAAATTTTACTGGGCGGCGTCTCGAAAGGGAGGTACTGTCACAAGTAGGATTTGGGTTTTATCTGGTAGTTTACAGAATTGTCAGTGACAAATGCCGTCCAGTGTATCTCTGTTCATGTCTCCAGCGTACAATGTACGTAACAAGAAACCCTTCTCCTGCTTCAAAAATTAACTGCGATGTTGCAACTGGCTGTTTGAAATTATGAAGTGTTTTTCTCATAAGTGGTGCTGACTTTCTTCTTCCCGTGTCTAAAGGAGATTAAAGTAGTTTCACACCTGCCTGCTGCACAAAGGGGAAAAAATCCAGTGGATTGAATCTGCATGTTGTTGACGAGTACAGAATCCTTAGAAATTTATCCCCCTCTTCTGGAAATAGAAGTTATTCTGGTAAGAGGCCAATGCTGTCATAAATACCAGATCATGCACGTGTTCATCTGTGGTAGCAACACTAGTTCAGCAGCAGCCTTTATGCAGCCGAGTTCATTATCGTCATATCTTCTACTCCTTAATCAAAGTTTTCTTTGCTGCCATTTCCATCATTAACCCTGAAAGCAAGTCCCTTCTCTTGATATCGTTTGAGAAACAAAAAATACTTCTCTCAGTACATGACAATTTTGGTGGAGGAAATTAATTTTGTGGATGAGTGCAGTGAAGCCTGCTGCTTTGGTAACGGACGTCACTAGTGTAGCCATCAGTAGCTATTATGGAAATAAAACTGTTTTTACACGCAGCACATACTGATTCGAACTTTTCGGTCGCAGCTGCCGTAGTAATACTTCACACAACCTTCACGCAGAACTCATCCATTGTCAGTTGCTACTCACTTGTACATCCGAAGTCTCACTTCTTCTTGTATCGGAGTGCAAGTTGGAAACTACGCTGGCTTCGTGCCATTGTACAGATATTCTTGAGTGAAAAGACACATTCGAAGCAGTGCAAGGTCAGATTTCAGCCATTATCTCAGGTTATAATCTGATTGCTTTACATTCCATACTCATTGCAAGAGAGAAAGAGAATCGACTGTATCATTTTTGTCTGCAATTTTCAGGGCACATGAAACTGAAGCTGGAGTAACAAGCTTATTTTTTGGTTTGAATTTCACTTGTTCAGAATCGACTCCAATTACTTTCTTCTTGTGAACTATATCAGTTGGAATCTGGACCTCATGGTGAACTCACTGGATGGAGCTATGACAACTCTATTAATTGTTTAAATAAACAATGCATACAAAATAAAGTCTTATGTCTGTCCTTTCCAGCAGCAAAGCACAGACTCAGTCCCATTTCTTGCCAATTTCCAGATGACGGAGGCGAAGGGAGGAGGGAGGGGAATGGGTGAATGGAGGGGTAAGAGTTAAGTAAGGAGGCGTAGCCCAATTGAGCTATTTTTCTGCAAAATTTTGTACTTTCCGCCTTATCGTGACTGTGACGTTGCCACACCTATGGTCTCCATTTTGACCCCCACCATCTTCAATAAATTTGGCAAGAATGCATTGTGGGGTGGTGTTCTCTTTGTCCCACTGTGCAAAGGTACGTGTTTCTAATGATCAACGTTTTTCAATCCCAAGACCCTCATGTCAGTTGGAGGCTCATTTTGGCTTGGTATGGAAAGCTGATGGTCAGGTATGGAAGTGTCTTAGGAGGCCCTAAGCAGTCGAAAGACTCTCTCGCCATCAAACTTCACCATTGCCTGATACTTTGTTGAAATGAGTCTTCTTCACATTGTTTTGTGATCCTGTTGCTGCGCGGACTAATTAGTACTATCATGAGCGCACTCTTAATACGTTAAGTGTGGAGTCGATTTTACCGGACTTCCCAATTTAGCTTCAGTCCCCTGTGACGGTGAACTCTTGGCATAGTTTCAGTTATAGTTTATAAGGGCGCGTAATGGTGCTCCTGCAGGATGGCAACCCATCCAACGGCCACGCAGTACTTATTACCTTGCTCGCAGGCGTTATTGGGGAAACAAATAATCTCGGCAGCTGCAGTCGGGTCAGGTAAGTAGACAAAATGTAAGTACACCATTTGAGAATGGCTGAATTCGAGTATTAACGGCTGTGTACAGCAAGAACACAACCTCCAAGGGACGAACATGTAGGGAAACCCACTGTTGTGTAAGGAGAGACTAATCCCAAAGCGATTATTTTGAAAATGCTTTGTAGCCCATAGCAGCAAAAATGTCGTGAGGGCAATAAAGTGATTCATTGAGTGTGATATATGTTCCACGCAAACATCTCCGTGATATGCGATTGCATTCATCGGAAAATGAGAATTTGTCTAATGATTGTTCCGACTGTAGGCACATTCGAGTTGCAATGAAAAACCATTGATTCATGGTGGTGGCGCCAACTGTAGGCCATTCTGAAAGCGGTTCAAGAGTGTGACGTCCAATCTCAGGCTGTTCTGAGCTGGGAAGCAACATGTTTCGGGAAATTCTTAGGATGTGGCACCTGGTTTGCGAAGGCGGCTACGGCGTGTGTTTTATGGTTGTGATCGGCCAGGAAACGGGACCGGGACTTTGTGGTTTAACAGCGTTGGTATCATTGTCGACATTACAGGACAGTACTGAGTGAAGTGGAATTAACTAAGATGCCGTGCTGGACTACATCGGCACAGCCAAGCTTCTTGGATTGGAATTTCTTACTTATTGAGCCAAGGCAGTAGAATAATCAGTAAATATGCCAGTACATTTCATCTGGAACTGAAACTGATTGGCTTAGCTAAATTGTACTTCCTCACTTCATCGCTTCAGTAATTACATTTGAATTTTCTTCACAAAGTTTTTCCTTTGTCAAAAAAATTAGTGAAAAGTACTCACAGGCGTCGCCACCATTTAGACTCTCGTAGTTATTCGAGTAGTTAGTCGAACAGCGAGACTTGTATTTTTGTATCTCATGTTACCGTGTATAGTTGGCATTAATATACAAGCCTCAAGTGTAATAGTTCGTTATACTACACAAGTTTAACTTTAATGTCTAGTCCATTCAATTAGGATTGTATTTTAATTCATGTTTTGTAAATCTTTCATTTTTAATATTGTGTTTTCCTTTGGCTGTAACTTCATGGAGTAAAATAGTAAATTGTTTTGTTGTCCGGTGCTTTAAGAAATGAACCTCCCTACTGAGAGTTGCTACACTCCTTATTGTACATAATAACATTACGCAAGAACTTATTGAAAAGTTCTTGGTTGGGGACTAAATCTAAATGACAAAGGTTTATTATACTTAGTGCCGTGGCACAGTGTGGGGGAATATAATACACTACTGGCCATTAAAATTGCTACACCCTGAAGATGACGTGCTACAGACGCAAAATTTAACCGACAGGAAGAAGATGCTGTGATATGCAAATTATTAGCTTTTCAGAGCATTCACACAAGGTTGGCGCAGGTGGCGACACCTACAACGTGCTGACATGAGGAAATTTTCCAACCGATTTCTCATACACAAACAGCAGTTATCCGGTGTTGCCTGGTGAAACGTTGTTGTGATGCCTCGTGTAAGGAGGAGGAATGCGTACCATCACGTTTACGACTTTGATAAAGGTCGGATTGTAGCCTATCGCGATTGTGGTTTATCGTACCGCGACATTGCTGCTCACGTTGGTCGAGATCCAATGACTGTTAACAGAGTACGGAATCGGTGGGTTCAGGAGGGTAATACGGGACGCCGTGCTGCATCCCAACGGCCTCGTATCACTACTAGTCGAGATGACAAACATCTTATCCCCATGGCTGTAACGGATCGTGAAGCCACGTCTCGATCCCTGAGTCAACATATGGGGACGTTTGCAAGACAACAACCATCTGCACGAACAGTTCGACAACGTTTGCAGCTGCATGGACTATCAGCTCGTAGACCATAGCTGCGGTTACCCTTGACGCTGCATCACAGACATGAGCGCCTGCGAAGCTGTGCTCAACGAGGAACCTTTTTCGGATGAATCCAGGTTCTGTTTACAGCATCATGTTGGTCGCATCCGTGTTTGACGTCATCGCGGTGAACGCAAATTGGAAGCGTGTATTTGTCATCGCCATACTGGCGTATCCACCGGCTTGATGGTATGGGGTGCCATTGGTTGCACGTCTCGGTCACCTCTTGTTCGCATTGTCAGCACTTTGAACAGTGGACGTTACAATTCAGATGTGTTACGACCCGGGGCTCTACCCTTCACTCGACCCTTTGCGAAACCCTACATTTCAGCAGGATAATGCACGTTCGCATGTTGCAGGTCCTGTGCGGGCCTTTCTGGATACAGAAAATGTTCGACTGCTGCCATAGACAGCACAGTCTCCAGATCCCTCAACAACTGAAAACGTCTGGTCAATGGTGGCCGAGTAAATGGCTCGTCACAATACGCCAGTCACTACTGTAGATGAACTGTAGTATCGTGTTGAAGCTGCATGGGCAACTGTACCTGTACACGCCATCGAAGCTCTCTCTGAATCAATGCTCAGGCGTATCAAGGCCGTTATTACGGCAAGAGGTGGTTTTTCTGGGTGCTGGTTTCTCAGGATCTATGCACCCAAATTGCTTGAAAATGTAATCACATGTCAGTTCTAGTATTATATATTTGTCCAATGAATACCCATTTATCATCTGCATTTCTTCTTGGTGTAGCAATTTTAATGTCCAGTGGTGTAGTTACCTTTCAAAATTTACGGGATGGCGAATATCATGGTTGTGTGATGAAAAATGATATTTATTACTTTTCCGGTGACCGGAGTTACTGTCTTACGTGATCCGTATGATGATAACGCGAAAACCACGCATTGAATCTGTTGCTAGGGTACCCTTTGTCGTTGAACACGGACTGCTTTTGGAGGTATTGAAATAGTGTTTAAGCATTGTGCAGAATACATTTGCATACATAACTTGAAGATGTCATGGGAACTAAATGTACCACTGCACAAAGAGAGAGAGAGAGAGCTTTGCAGATGACACAGGAATATCTAAGCAATATGTGATTTTTATTCTGAGTAATACCACAACCACCACACCTGAACACGGGCTCTAGAAAAAGAACGCGGCACACCTGTGAAGTCACCGCTGAGACACTTCTGGTGCTTTTGTGGAAATATTGTCTTTCAGTACGGGATGCTCCAGGAGCTAGTAAATCCAGCCGAGTATGTCTCTAAACACACTTTCAAGAAAGATTGCTACAGAGTGGTTTGCATCAATTTCGCGATTTATATCGTCACAATCGAACATGGACTCTAAACGGATTGCTGCACACTTGTGTAACTTCCTGAGACCCTTCACACTCTTTTCTGGGAAACAGATCCAGAAACCGATATCAACTGCAATATCTGATTTTACTCGAAAAAACGATGACATCTGGAAGTCTACATAAATATCTCTGTAACTCTAAACAAGATGCTCACCACTATACGAGTTTTAGCTGCTTGTTTGAAGACACGGCCAGTAAAGAAAAATTTCCGAGTTCTGCAGCTGCTGTGGTATTCAGCACTTTTCTGAAACGGTGTGTGGGCTTAGTTTATATTTATGCTGCTGGAGTCAGAGACGTTATTTTCCTCACTTCTTGAAGAACACACTGGAATCCAAGCACAGACGGAAAAGTCAGAACAATTACACAAACAGAATTCGAAGCACTGTCCTACAGACGAGAAAAACGGCTGGTGTTTTCGATGTCCTAAAGCTGCTAGTCTGAACCCGATCTAAAACCACAGTGGCAATTGGGCAACAGCAGGAGGACGGTCTGTTTATACTTGTCTCTGAACACTGAAACTGAGAATTCATCACATGATTCTCGACAGTGACAGAACTTTCCATTGATAACTACCTTGTCCTCGTCTTGTTCGAACCAGTCTCTAGAGACTCCTATGCCCCCGAACGAAGGTTGTCATGTGACTCTCTGATTCCATGGAACATCTTGTGAATGGAACTTCCTGATTGGTTCTCACTGAATTTACCAGCCTACCTGCTGCTGCCGCCAGTGTGGGAACACTGCCCGCCATTATATGCAGACAGGTTTTCAGCAGCAAAAGCATTTTGCACAAATCGAAAAAAAGAAAATCATTCACCAGTCACATAGCACCAACAGTTAAACCCTGCAAACGCATCTAATATCATCAAACGTGGAAGCTATTGCCAAAGACAGTTCCTTAATTGCACTGCTCTGCTAATGTCGAGGAAAGCTTGGATTTTTAAGCGTGAAACCGATCTCCAACATAGCATAGGGATGTACAAACAAAATTCGTATCCGGGACCTTATAAAACCATCACTTCTACATCCAACATATATAGCTATCGGCCACCAGACATTCGTAGATATGTCGCGTAGAAAGACAGAGCCGAAAAATACGTAAATACATACACCATATTTGTTTCTCACAGCACTAGATATTTTCCACGAAGTCCTCAATCATTCATCCACCTTGGCTGTCACGAGTCAACTGCCCCTGCACACGCTGTCCTGACTCGCTATCAGAGAGACCTCAGTGGACTGCTATCACTCTCCAAACAGATGTACAAACGGTGAACTACTTCCTCTTCGCACAAAGGTGTTCCTCTTTCCGGCACTGGCCTCCTTTCTTGCTTGCTGCCATCATTTCTACAGACATCTCCAGCCTCTGGGGTTACAAGAAAATACGTATTTTGACATGATTTGCCAGAACATCATAACAATCTCGTTATCAAGCACATGTACCTAAGTACGCTAACGAACGCTTGCATAGCATAATTTCGAAAACAGAGGATGTAAATTATATCTCTAGAAACTAGAAACTTTAGCGAGTTGCAGCGAGATGTAACTTGCTGCACACCACTGAATAACTGGAAACTTCTCTCGTCTGTGATGATCTTTACGTGAAAACTCGAAAATAGAGGATACTGGTAGTTCCACAGGAATTTTTTAATGAATACTGACGCCAGTGATATAACAGATTCCAAATCATCGTTCTACTTTTAAAAGTGAACTAAAATGTTTCTCATATCTAGAGAACAAGGAAACATCTCTTCCACCTGTCTTTCATCATCTAGATGCATACAAAATACAACACAATCGATGTTTTTTCAGCCAATTAAAGGCGGGAAATATGTAATAGTCAGCTGGGTAATTTACATGGGAGGGTATAATTGTCCAGCGCTAACGAACGCCCATATTTAATTGTCTCAAATTTCCATGGAGAACACACACAATCATGAAGGCAGCCCAACACACGTTGAGTCGTAGTTTGTAACTCAGCTGCCACAGATCAGCTACATCCCTGTACCCCAGCCAGACTCTCTAGTTCGGTAGGCTCCCTGTCGTAAGCCAGAGATGTTCCAGCCACAGCCCACAACCTCCACGTGCCCCGCACCTCAGGCAGAAACGTTCTAGGAAACCAGCCACTTGCTATTTATCATTGCACTTGCGCCAGCCGCTATGGCCGAGCGGTTCTAGGCGCTTCAGTGCGGAACCGCGCTGCAGCTACGGTCGCTGGTTCAAATCCTGCCTCGGGCATGGATGAGTGTGATGTCCTTAGGTTAGTTAGGTTTAAGTAGTTCTATGTCTAGGGGACGGATGACCTCAGATGTTAAGTGCCATAGTGCTTAGAGTCATTTGAACCATCTGAACTGCACTTATGATTAAACATTACGACTGCAGTCTCAATCTGATGACATTCGACAATGTGTGAAGTATTGAAAATGCGCCTTCCTAATAACAGTACCTCTAAAAGTATGAAAATCTATACCCTTCTTATGCCTGGACATAATTTTCCACATAAAAGAAGATGTTTCATTTCTCTTGCGGCTATCCCAATTTTCCACGTCAAATCTGGTCCTTCCTTAACACAGGTCAAAGCCATTTCTTCGCACATGTCGGAACACTGACCACAGTCACGTACTTTATAGGCCTGCTGATCACAGCGAATCTGTCACACATCCCTAAATAAGTGTAACACTTCGCCGAGGACTGAATGCTGGTGACACCAAACTATATTGAGCGAAAATCTGCGATGGATGGACATGCCTAATTTGTTTTTCTTGTGACTGGTACCAGTGTGTCTTAGGAAGAGCGACGTAATCGTCTTATAAGCGGCCAGCAATTAAAAAGCATGATCGGCCACCATCTTGTATCCGCCACCTTGAATGAATTTGGAAACAATGCAGAGGGGGTTGGTGGTCTATATCCCACTACCCCATTAAGCTTTGAAAAATTTTGAAAATGATGTCTTAGTGTTTCTTCGTGATTTGAGAAATTTGCTGTTCCTTTACAGTTCTGTATCTTTGTAAGTATGTTGTGCAAGAGTATGTCTGTTCTACAAAAAAGGCCAGTGTACGTTTTGCAGTACAAAGCAAGATAATAACTTTACGGAGAAGAAAATTTAAAAAGTACCAAATTTTGTAATAGTTCGGTTCCCACAAGATATCATGGAATTGTCGAGGTCAAAAACTTAAATTCAGTTCTACACTGCACACCATCTACACACAACATACTGAAAGATCTTTTGTAAGGTACAACCCGTTTTCTAGTACATGCCGACTGGACTGTATGTGATGAAATAATTTCGTTTCTTGTGTTCCATTCTTAAATTTTGGAAGAAACGGTGTACCAGATTGATCCCTTCAGAGTTTTGCTTTAAAGTTTTGCTCATATACAGATCCCTTTCAGTTGCTGCGTCTTCAAGTCCAAATGGAGATTGTACATTACAATGAAAGGTTTCCTGCTTCATGATAGTTCGTATGTGAGGTTCTGCTGCAGGTTAGCATTATTTATGAATTATACAGTATTACCTTCCGACGCTGTTTCAGCAGTAATTGTATATTTCGTTTACAGATCTGTGTTATTCAAATTATGTTCTTTGATGGGTTCATTGGTTGACAATAGCCAATAATTTTGCTTGGACTACTTTGACAATTATATATGTACAAAGTTTAATACATAAGTGCAGCTCCGTTTTTTAATTACGCCTACTGTATTAATTTTGTTGACTCCAATTCCTTCGTTCTCCACCACATTGGCGTGCCTGGTCTTTATTTTAGCATAAGACAATATGTTCAGTTTCCTTAGTAGGTTTTTCAGGCTCTCACTTTCGCTTTCAACTTGATTTAGCCTCCCTATTATGGTAACTTCTTGAACTGCCCACCCAGAGACCTTTTTTTATTATTTACAGTGTAACATGTGTGTTGATGCAGAAAGACCCTTATCAGTAAACTCTGTAAATTTTTTGAAATATTTCCCCGTCGGTCGGCATGCTTTTTGAACTGTGCTATCCACTCAACGCTGTGTCCCTTAATACATCTCAGAGCAGCAGTTGTGTGAAGTCACTTACCTTTCTGTAAAGGACATCACGAGCTACGCAGCAGCAACAACAGGTACTGCGAGCTGTCGTAGTTCTTTTTAGTACTGGTTTATTGGGTTTATTACTGTGACTTTCTCCATTCCACGTGACTATTGCTTCTAAATTTATGTTTCCCAGTTTCCTTCCGAACTACAGTGTCGAATAATATATGTGCCAGCATCACCACCACCAACAGCAGTTTCTGTTTATACATAGGAATTTGTTTAGATTTCAGTAATCTAAAGCCTACACGCTCTGATTGTTTAGATTTATTTTCAGGTGCTTCTCCGAAGAAACAAATTTTATCTGAGCATTTTACAGAATTGACTAGTGGACACTAATTTCTTCTAAATTTTCGCATACGTTTTAGTGCATTCACAAAGTGTGAGCTGATTTTGGAGTGTAGTAAAAAACACAAGCGCTGCAGCAGAACTTACGTTAAACATAGCGACTCTTCCGGTTAGAGCTTCATTTCTTGTGGTACAGACCCAAATTAAAGGTGGTATGGAGTGCACCTGATGGGTGGCGATACAGTGAGAATTGGCCATGTCTGTAGATAAGGGGCAGTGGTGTTGGCCACGGTCGACAGATTTCAGACTGCTGCCCTCAGCTGCAGTGGCGCTGGCACGCCTGAGAAAAATGTATGGTAGCTCTGGAGCCCACGGTGTCGCCCATAATGCGTGTTCCCAAGCGTCTTCGGATTCGTGCGTCCTGGCCGGTCGGTACTTAACTGACAGTGACTGGAAAATAGTGACAGGGTCGCGCATCTCTGGGAATAACGTGAAAGTGGGTACTAACCACACGGTAGTCCTCCTACGCCTTGGAAACAGATCTGAACAATTCCCCACTGCTGCAAGTACATCTGAGACAGCAAGCGGCTCATAAACTGGTATGACAGACCGTCGCGGGCTCCAACGTTAACCGCGCGATGGAACCCCGTAGAAAAATAACGGGCAGGTCAAAGAAGGCCGGTGACCATTTTTCTAGCTTGTCTGGGCGTCACGTCCGATATGTGCAGTGGGCCGTAATGGCAGCGATTGAGTACACTGGGTGCACCTGGCAGCAAATTGTGGCTCATGTTTGTATAAATGATACCAACCGGCTGATTTGAGAGACCGTCCTCAGTTCCTACAGATGGTTGTCTGCTTTGCTGAAAACAGATAGCCTCGTTCGCGAGGTGGAAGCAGAACCGGCGTTTAGCAGCGTCGTTTTCGCGACCGATCGTTATCGAGTGGAGAACTGTAGGGCCTTCTTAATTGGTAAGATATGCAATGCGCGTAGGAAGCATCTACGTGGTTATCGGAAAACGGATAGCGTGCGCATATGGTTTGTTTATGATAAAGAAATCATAGGCACGACCAATTTGATTCTGGACAGATAAGCATACTATCCGTACGAATTATAGAAAATAGCTTTCGTCATTGCAGAACGGAGAAAAAAAATTATATTATTCAGTTAAGGGCAGATGCGTCTACGGAAAGGTTCCGTATTCGCTAGTAATGCCCACATAGCGCTGGGGGCAGAAACTTACACTACACGAAGCCAAATGCTAACGCAGTGAAATTCTAGATCCGAATGCAATATACAGGGTGATCATGATTAAAGTTAAACTTGTAAATGCTGTAGAAGTAACACCACTGGTCAGAACGAAGTCAAATTGCAACGGAATATTATCGGAGAAGGTGGAAAACGTATGGCAGAAATAAAAAAAAAATAGTGTCAAAATTCCAGAATGAGATTTTAACTCCGCAGTAGAGTGTGAGCTGTCATGAAACTTCCCGGCAGATTAAAAGTGTGTGCCGGACCGAAACTCGAATTCGGGACCTTTGCCTTTCACGGGCAAGTGCTCTACCATGTTTCTCTTTCTTTTTTTTCCATTATTGTTGGGTGTTTATCGTTGTGTTTGGTCGTTGCGGACGCTACAGAGGCCAACCAGCTCTCTGACCGAACACGCTGAGATACCGTGCCGGCGCCATCTGAGCTGCCCAAGCACGACTCACGTCCCGTCCTCACAGCTTCAGTTCTACCAGTACCTCGTTTCCTACCTTCCAAACTTCACAGAAGCTCTTCTTTGAGTAGTACTGGCAGAATTGAAGCTGTGTGGAGGGGTCGTGAGTCGTGCTTGGGTAGCTCAGATGGTAGATGGTAGAGCACTAGCCCACGAAAGACAAAGGTCCCCAGTTCCAGTCTCGATCCGGCACACAGTTTTAATCTGCCATGAAGTTTCAGTGTGAAAATTTGATCAGTAGATGGCGCTGTATGTTTCAGAATACGCAAATGAAGACACTTGTCATGCTCACGACCCACTGAAAATGGTATAAACACGACAGGTACGCGGCTTTTCCTCCTTTCGCTTCTGTGACGTTCGCCATGACTGTCTCAATGCAGGATCGCGTACTGCTTGTAAAGCTGAATTACAAGAATGATAACCGTGTACAAGTCGCTCTGAGAAGTTTCGGACACTGCTGGGTTTGAAAAAAAAGCGTTAATTCGATGACTGCTATGGGTCTGGGGAAAATGATTCGGAAATTCGAGAAGATGGATTCTTTTGGTGTGTAACCGGGTAGAGAGAGAAAACGAATTGATTCGATGTCAGTGGAAGCAGTGGCCACAGCAGTGCAGGGAGAGACGAGTGGTGGTGAGCAAACGTGCAGTGCTCAGAGAATTGCCCGAACATTGGACATACCCGTGAGCACGGTGCTTAAAAGCCTACGAAACATGCTTCTATGCTATCCATTCAAAATTATCCATGTGCACTAGTTGGTTCTTATTGACCCGTGAGCAAGAGAGAACTTATTGCGCTCATGGAGGTGGACAATGATTGGTCGTGGAAGAATTTGTACACAGAATTGTCAAATATGGGCAACGGAAAATCCACACGCACATCAACCAGTACAACTTCGACCTGAAAAGGTCACTGTGTGGTGCGGGTTCACGGCAGCATTTATCATAGGACCATATTTTTTCGAAGAGATAGGTGCTTCCGGTCCCGTTACTTGCACCGTCACTGGTAAGCGCTATGAGTGTCTTTTGCGCAGCCACGTCATTTCAGATCTCCAACAACGTGGACGTGTGGGTGGGATAATTCTAATGCAAGTCGAGTTAAGCAACTTCTGAAACCCCATTTCGGAAGTGCTAGAATTATCAGCCGCCATTTCCCTACAGCCTGGCCGTCCCGATCATCTGATCTTAATACGTGTGATTTCTGACTATGGAGCTATCTGAAAGAGATTGTGTTCAGTGTTCCGATTGCAAACTTAGCTGCATTGAAGGGACGCATTGTGCAACACATTCTGAACGTGATCTGGGAAACACGTCCATCAATAATAATAAAGAATCCGCCTCGATTGCAAATTGAATCCGGATGTTGACCTAGGTTTCGAAGCGGATAACCACGCCTTCTTCGTAACACACTAAAACTACAAACTGCCTAAAGAGGCATGGTCCAACATTAATTCAGAACGCCCAAAAAGGCAAAAGAGTCACATAAGATGTAAAATAAACGGTACGTGTGTACCATGTCAATAGTTGTACTTAGCTCAAACGTCAGAAGCGTGCTTCCTCACCGCAGCCAACGTTCGGTGGGCCGCGGGCTCTCAGGTAAACTGAGGTGGGGCCGGCAGCTAGGATGTGAGAATGTCGGAAACGAAAGCGCATGCGCAAATTGAGAAATCGTCTTCTTCCATGTGATTGGCATAAAATGTGTTACGAAAGTGATCCGATGACCGGTTCAAAGGCTCAGGAAGTTAATGCCTCTGTATGTATAACGTCCTAGCTCGAGGACGATTTTATATAGCTACAGAACGTGGCTAGGCTGAAACTATATATGTGGGATAACAAATTCCACGGATGGTCAAAACGCATGCACGCAGCACAGACAACATACCATCAGCTAGAAGCAGGATAAAAATATGGGGGATGAATAACCGATTTTTCAATTACTTTGGGTCGGTGATAGTACCGTATTTGATGACTACGCTTGGACAAGCGTATAAAGTTACTATATTAAATTCTAAGCGCTATTGACCCGAAAAGGGTCAAATTAATATGACAGGCTTAATGTAATTGCCTTCACCGCCCTTAATATCTAATGACCCACAGAAGTCATTTTGAATAGTGTTATCGGATATGTACCAAAATAGTATAACAAGAACCTAAAGCTAAATTAGTTCCTTAAAATCAGGTACCGGTACTAGTGTTACTGAACCATGAAGCTTAATCAAGTGAGCGGGCTTAATATACATGCGTGAAAGGACGTACAACGTCGCTTTCATCGCCCTTATTGTCTATTGACCGACAGAAGTCAAAGTGATTAGTGGTATGCAAAGTTATGTGTATATGCGTGAAGAGACGTTAGACGTCACATCAACGTTTTTTTTTTTTAAAGGTTAACGAATTATTTCCGAATTTTAGGCCAGAGCTCGGACTTGGAATGAATATGACTAAAAAATCCTTGCATCATCATATTCAACTTCGATAGTTATAACCACGTGGGAATGGCTATTTGGACCATATTAGAAATATTGGATGTTGTAAGAAGTGAGAATATTGTGAATATGTACAAGAATCATTCATTATAAGGCGTTAACTGAAAGAAAAAAGCATGTGTATTGTATTAGTGTGTCCACTTTTGTAAGGGCTGTCGTCATAATTAAAATTAAGGGAACCTAGAGCGTCACAACAAGCGACCGCATGAATGCATGGGCTATCTTCTATGTCGTATGGTAGAGCAAGGGTATAATACCTTCGAAAAAATTTTTGTTTTTTAACTGGAGTTGGTCGTTAAGGATGCAGTCCTTGTTATACCATAGATGTTTAAAAACCTCCATTCCTTCTAATATGTCTAATTTCATACCCTTAACTTCAGAATGAAGCAGCTCGGTACTGGCCGGTGGATTAGGCGCGTGAGCCATTTGTACAAGCTGTTCAGCGGAGGTGGAACCTCGCGTACCGTCACCACTTCTGGTGGGAATGTGTTCCTTATATCTAGTAGCTAGAGCTCGACCTGTTTGACCGATATAACATTTCGGACAGTCACTGCAGGTAATTTTGTAAACTCCAGACTGAGAAAGTTTTTCACCAGCGAATTGTAAAGAGTGGATTAGGTTCTTTTTTCCAATTATTATTAGTGCATAAGGCTAGTCTAAATCCATAGTTTTTAAGTAAATGTCCTAATTTGTAACTTATTGTGCCTATGAAAAGACCAGATATAATTGCCATTGGTTCATCTACTGCTTCACCTAATGTGGAAGCCGTCTTATTGTATTTATTTTCTTACTGTACATTCGTCTTCCTAAGTGTGAACTGTAACCGCTATTTTTAGCGATAGTTTCCAGCGTAACTAATTCCTTTTCTACCGCCTCCGGGGAAAGGGGGATAGCCATGGCTCGATGTAGACTTGAATGAAAGGAGGCCATTTTTTGGGCTTACGGATGTGCAGAGTCAGCAGGAATAATGTTATCAGAATATGTATTTTTTCGATATATATTAAAAGCGATGTGGCTGTCCACTATAGTCACCAAGGTGAGATCTAAATAATTTAAGGGCCTCGTAGAGGACTCAATTTCTTACGTGAAATTGATGTTTTCATGAAACTCGTTTAATATTGAAAATATATGGTCTGTATCATTTTCAGTGCCTTTAATGACAAAGATTATATCGTCAACATACCTAGCATAAAATTTTATTTTACTCTAAATCTCGGCCTTACTGGAGAAAAAATCAGATTCTATAGAATTCAGAAAAATATCGGAAAGAATACCAGGTATTGAGCTTTCCATTGCTAATCCGAAGGGCTGAGAATACATTTTATCATTGAAGGTCAAATAATTATATTTCAAGACAATCTGCAACAAATTCATTAGCTCATCAATTCCGATGTCCGATATTCTCATATGGTGACTTAAATTGCATTCTAAAATCCGGAGGGTTTAGTCAATAAAATGGTTCAAACGGCTCTGAGCACTATGGGACTTAACTTCTGAGGTTATCAGTCGGCTAGAACTTAGAACTACTTGATCATAACTAACCTAAGGACATCACACACATCCATGCCCGAGGCAGGATTCGAACCTGCGACTGTAGCGGTCAAGCCTGTAGCGCCTAGAACCGCTCGGCCACCCCGGCCGGCGTTTAGTCAACAGGTACATTTGTATATAGACTCGTTATGTCGAAAGAGACAAGTTTGGATTCGTCAGAACAAGTCACAGATCCCAAAAGCCTGGCTAATTCAATGGAATTTTTAATTGTATAATTTTTTACAAAAACAAAATTATCTTTTATTTTATTATGTAGGAACCTTGCCAATTTGTGATAGAAGCTCTCTGTACTATCAAGGTTTGGACGGATTGGATGATGTATTTTATGGACATCTCATTTTTTTCGATATTTATTTTCTTGACATCTCAATTTAGGGGTTTGGGGTTCACGTTGATAAGCACCTTTTTACGAATTTCTCCTATGAACTTTTTAGTATTCTGGAGTCCGAATCTAATTTCTTCTTGGAGCATGAGGATGGAGTAATTGTTGAGTGGGATTATCCCATTTTCATTGAAAAGTGCCTCCGTTTTATCTATACATTCTTTTTTAGTAGGTATAAATATAAAATTCTCCTTATCTTATTTCGTAATGAGATGCGATATGACCACGCCATGGTGGATGTGCTTACGTAACTAACACTATCACGCCTGTACAACCATGGACACTGAGTTGTATAGTTTGTTTAACGTCAGACATACACCTTACGCATTGTTGTATGATTCATTTCTCATTTTTAGTCGACCACTATTAAATTATGACTCTTACAGCGCCATCTATTGCTGCACTTTGTAACTATTTTAATTCTGCCATACGTTTTCCCCGTTCTCCGATAGTATTTCGTTGCAATATGACGTCATTCTGGCCAATGGTGTTATTTCAACAGCGGTTTCAAACTTTAATTATAATAACCCTGGATATCACATAGATAGGTTGAACGCCGGTGGTTCAGGCGTGTTTATAGCCGTGAAAATACGATACTGTCTACTGAGATTAGTACACATTCAAAATCTGAAATAACTTGGGTGAAGTAAATGTTATAAGTGGATGAAACACGCTAAACGAATGTTTTTATACGACCCTGATTCAAGAGGTGTGGTGGCTGGGCATTTGAGGGGAAACTTGAACATCCCAATTAAATTTCATGATCTTGTTATGATATTAGGTGTAGGTTTCAACTTACCAGCTACAAACTAAGAGACTCAAGTGATAAGGGCACATAATAGGAAAATTCTTGTGTTAGATTCTTGTAAATGCCTTATTCCAAAATTACATTCAGCAATTAATCAGAGATCACCTGGTGACAAATGGCCCGGAAAGTTTCGAGCCGGCATTGAACAGGGTATCACATCAATACAGCATTAGTCAATAGTGCTATAAATTGGAATATAAAGAAAGGTAGAAATATATTTCTGCTTAACAATAGCCACAAGATAATGATTTCAGATAACTGAAGCAGTCACCATGAAAATTTCATCCCCAGCAGTCACAAATTTGAGCATCAATGGACAAAGTTCGAGAATATTGCGTAACATGCTTTAGACAGGTGTGTACCGAGCAAATTTGTGACGAAAAGACCGCTGTGGTTCGACAGCCTTTTCAGAAAACTACTATGAAAGCTGAGTGATCTTAATTGAAAAGTCAAACATAGCCAAGGCCTCAAAGATAAATGAAAACTGAACGAATCCAAAACTAGCGTAAGAAGAGCCTTGTGTGAAGTTTTCAATTGACACGAAGTTAAAGTTCTGTTTACTGATTTGATGGGAAGTTCTAAGAAATGTTGACCTTACGTTAAGTCAGGAAGCGGATCAGAGCCATCTGCCTTGTCACGGTTTGCACTGCTACCCCCTCACCCCACCCCTCTGCCCCGTCGGAGGTTCGATTCGCCCTCGGGTCTGGGTGTGTGTGTTATGCTTGGCGTTAGTTAGTTTGAGATAGATTAAGTAATGTGGAAGCCTGGGGACCGATGACTTAAGCAGTTTGGTCCCATAGGAACTTACCACAAATTTCACAAAAAAAATGAAAAATAAAAAATAAAAAGGAGAGAAGAAGAAAAAGCCATCTATCAGTTCTGTGACCAAAACATACGCCACACAACTCAGACAATGTAACAACCCTCATACGTAACACTCTCTGTACTCTGATGTGGTTGCCGTCCCTGTGGGAACAGCTGAGCATTGCACCATTGTGCTGCATTTTCTTTGCATTTGACTAACTCATGTACGAGGTAAATGTCAGCCAACAGTTCATCAGTAAACCTACTTATTCAGTTGTATATCAACATTAGCGCACAGCTAACACTGCCGGAAAAACAATCCCAAGACACAACTGGGCTGCAATGAATGGAGAGTAAATTGGGTACAACTTTTGTGGACAGTGAGTGAACGTAAACGAAACACACAGCGCATAACGTCTATATTTGCGCTGCTGTGCGCAATTTACAGTGAAATACCAGTTAATTGCTGATTCGAGTAACAAATCAATTAAATTACAGTAACTCCGTAACGATCCGACGGAGACCATGGGTCCCTTACACCGAACTACTGAGAGGATTGAAGTTTCTCATACTGTGAAATGAGAGCTAAGAGCGCGTTCAAAATGACTTTTTTCACTGGCCGGTTTCGACAGATGGTCTATCATCTCCAGATCGTCTAAAACGTTATTAGTTGTACGTCAGGTTCCATTGTACGTTCAGTATGTATGCCATTTCAGCATTTGAGTCGAGAGTGCATTGTACACTTTGGCATATCAACCAGAGAAGTTTCCGAAGATTGTAATAAAACTTCTTTGCCCAGAAAGTATCCTCGAACAACCGCTGCAGGTTTGTCGGTGGAGTTCGGGTTCACTTTGTAAATAAATAACCTGGTGGATAACGTCGGAAGTTCGCTTTCCACGGATAATGCTTTAGTGCAAAGAGAAGTCGTAATCCTGAAAAACTGTGGCAAAGTGCAGGGAGGCCTTCTGAGGATCGACGCTTCGTACAGAAAGTGGAAGTTGACACTCAACATCAGTAGATGTAACGTATTGCTGATAAGTAGGCAGAAATATCCGTTGCTGTAAGACTACGTGGCTGCAGAACAATGACTAGAAGAAGAAATTACATCCACCAGTATGCGTACAGACCGATTTATAGTGAAACTACCCCACAGAATATACCGCAGTTAGATACAAAAATGAGATTCAATGGAAGTATCTTCAGGTGATCTAACCCATCTACAAAGGAGGAAGCTGACAAAATCCTCTTTCGACCAGTATTTGAATACTGCAGGTCAGCCGGGGATCCGTACCAAGCTTGGTTGATGGTCGAAACAGAGATCCAAAGAAAAGCAGCACGTTTCGTTACAGGTATGCACGAAAGCGTCACAGAGATGCTCAGGCAACTCCAGTGGGAGGCATTGCAAAACAGGCGTCCTGCTTCACGGTGTGGTTTATTGTTTAAACGCCGAAAGCGTACTTTCGTGGTAGAGCCAACCAAAATATGGCTTCTTCCTACGTATATCTCGCGATAAGACGATGCAGGTAGTATGAGAAAGGATCCAGCGCATGCGGAGGATTACCAGGAATAGCTGATCCCACGAACCATTTCAGATGGAACAGGATAAGGGGGAAGTAACGGTGGTGCACGAAGTACACTCCATCAGCACAGTAGTATGGCTTGCGGAGTACAGATGCAGATGTCTAAATACTCCAAAGACATTGATTGATTAATTTCTTTCCTGTTTCTATATTATTGTACCACCACGTGTCATTTGTCACGACTACAGCCCACATCACGCAATCTTCCCTCCAGCGTCGACGAAGCGATTTTCAATATCCGTGGCACCTACAACTTTCTGCTATGCAGAAAGCGGCAGGTGACGTGTTTAACTGGACTGGACTGGGCGTCAGCCTCCCTCCCTCCCCCCGCCCCAACGTCCAGTGGTACATGCCGCGTTCAGAGCGGCGCGTGTTCGCACGGACGCTTCTTCCACCGCTTTGGCCGCTGGCCGCTCGGTCAGCCGTTAAGCGTCGATAAAGGCTGCAGCGTGTGTTATCGCCACGCTCCGTGTAAGCCCGCGCCAGACGTAACGGGATTTGTAGCCCGTCGCGCTTCACACGCGAGCTGGCGGGAACGCGGTAACACGGGTGTAGCAGTTGAAAAAACACGCGAGTGGCGTAGGTCAGCAGGTTTCATGTTGTTTTATGTGACGCAGTTGAGGTGTTCGTGACTACTGTGTCGCTGCAACGGGCTGCCCAGCGCTTTTCAAACGCGTAAACACGTGACGTGAGATAAATTCTTGTTCTGAAATCTCCTATCGATAATAAGTAATTCATGCACGTTTGACAAATATGAATGGCGAGATGGTGATTCGCAGAGTATTTCAGTTTATGTAGAAATTTTTAGGAAATACAGCAAGCGTTGTATGGAAAACGAATCGAGTCGTTGCTTACCTAGACCTCCTATCTGATGCGAATTATAAAGCGAGTCAGACCTAAGACTTGGAGGAAATTGTGTGTCTGCCATTTCATCTGCCAATGCGCATGTCTATCACGTTGTTCTAGTCGAGGTGCGGCTATCCCATGGTTATCCCTGCTCCCTGGTATCACTTGAAACAAATACTCAGAATGTGCGTGTTGTAAAATAAAACGTAGTCTAGCGAATTGCTGAAAGAGAATTTCTTGTTCTACTGCTTAATACTGATCATGTAACAGTTGGTTGCTCTCTACCAGATACTAAAACAACCACCAAACGTGAGTAGACATTGGAAAATACGAGATCAACAAGAATACCTACAGCTAGAAACAGTAATGCATAAAAATTCCCAGAGGAGGAATTTCTCTGATGTCAATGCCTCTTGATGATGTAAGTGTAAAAGTATCATCAATCTGAAGACAGGTTTGAACAAGACGGTGCTTTACTTGGGACGCACTTGTGGCGGGCAGTATACCCTGACCTATCTTGAATTAATATAATTTCAAGCCATATTGACTATTAATCGACCACTACTATTTCCAAAGTATGAAAAGGTTTTCAAATATCGGTACCAGTCACAAAATTTGTTGATATGTATTCATTTAGCACCATGTTTCGAGGTAATACCTCATCAGCAGACTAAATTGCCATTACAAAAGAACATGTTCGTACTCAAGCTTCTTTAAGTGACTGTTGTGATCATCTTATAGAGAGAGGGAAAAGAATAACCTAGGAAGAGGTCACTTGTGTATGATCTTCTGTCCACATGATAATTTTATAAAACAATTATTCACTTTGGTCTTGTGACGTGGCATTTTCCTTGTGATGTGTCAGGCATTGCTATTTCTGTGGCCTTTTTGGACTTCTTCACCTTCTTCACAGACTTCACAATAGTATCTTTAAAGCTCGATATACGAAAGAAGCCAGCAGTGCAGTACACACAAGATTGCGGTCAAAAAAAAAAAAAAAAAGAAAAGGCTATTTCGATTTGACTATCCATATGACGATCCTGGTGTTCTCAGTAGAACTGTGTTCTGCATACCTTCCTGTCGTAATATATCACAAAATGAGGAAGGTGATAATTGTATAATACAAAAGTCGCTCTAAATACTATCTATTTGCAGAATTACAAAGATATTTCTGAGATCTGTAACATTAATGCCATGTACTAACTATTTTATGAGTACCGAATTGAAACTCGTTAAGAAGCGTGAATTGTTGATCTCTCTCATTTCATTTAGAATGTAGTTGCACGATTTGTGGCTGTGTATGAATATTCCCGTTTCTTCGAAGTCGTCCTTTCTCCAACTCTTTTACAAAGAATGTAGTAATTTGCCGTCGTTATTTATGACAACACTGTGTGATGTTTCATTTATATGTTTTTTTGTATCTGATTTATTAACGTTATCCAGTCTGAAACTATCATTCTGATCTTTAGAAGGGTTTTTAAAATGTATTTCTATTTGCCTAATATAGCATTTGTTGCAATGATTAAATGTAATTTTCCAAATCACTGGTATGCTCCACTTGTCTATAGGTTGTACATGTGTCATGCAACAGTTTATTTCTTAAGTTCTTATTGGTGGCATAATTGTCAGAAAGTCTGTATTCTGAAACAACTTGGCTATTTCTTCTGAGGTGACCCCTAAATATGGTACCATTACATACTTACGTTCTTGTGTTCTGCGGTAGGTACCCATCTTAGTTTGTTTGCTTTTGTTTTTAGTTATACATTGTGAAAGTGCATGTATTTCATGTTCATCAGAGCCACTGCAGTGTACATTGCATTTGGTAGTGTTTACTTCTGTCTCATAATCAGCAGAATCAAGGTGGAATTCCTGTGCTCTTGTTAAGAAGGATCTGAATGCAGTTTGTGTATGTGAGTTGGGGTGTGTGGAAGATTTATGAATGACAGTGTCTGCGTTTGTTGGTTTCCTGTGTACGTTGATATTCAGGTTTTAGTTTGTGTCGGTCATTGTCATGTCAAAAAAAAAAAATGGAAATGAGTATATGGCATCGTTGGCCAGGAGGCCCCGCTCGGGGAATTTGTGCCGCCAAGTGCAAGTCTTATTTTATTTGACGCCACAATTGGCGACTTTCGCGCCGGTGGTGAGAATGATATGATGATGAGGACAGTACAACACCCACTCAACGAGCGGAGAAAAGCTCTAACTCAGCCTGGAATCGAACCTGGACCCGCTTGCATGTGAGGCAAGCACGTTGCTACCCAGCTAGGCAGGCGGACATGTCAAAAAATGTATTTTGTTACCTTTCTGGTGTTCTACCGCAAAATGGATGTTACTGTGTAAGTTACTGAATCTGTTTAAAAGATATTCTATTTCTTCATCTGTTCCATTGTACATAATGAAATTGCCATCGGTAGAGAAAAACTTCATGGGTAGTTATGTCCTTGTTGTTCAGAAGTATATTTTCGAGGTGACTAACGAAAATTTTGAAATTTTACAATAATCTCATTGACAGTGGCTGATATAGCCAAACAAACTAAAAACGAGCAAACAGTAATAGAGCACAAAACTAATACATTAATAGAAAAACACATAAACAAAAATCCAATGAGAGAAGTTAAAGAAGAAAATCAGTTACTTATATGCATCAACAGGAAACTCAATGAGAGCAATGCACTGGCACTGAAATCTATAAAGGCTCTACATAGTTACCATGGACAGATGTGAGTATGTAAATGAGTCACAACAGTTCTTCCTTAAGAATCATATACAAGAAGTTTCACATAGCCCCACATAGAAGGTCAACAGTAAACCAAAGACGCAGTTGATTAAAACATGCCTCTTATTAACAAAAGAGAAAAGTTGAAGCCTAATAATCATGAACCCAACAACTCCAGAGTTACAGGCCCGAGCAAAGATTCATCAAGATAATGTCCTTGCCAGACATACTGTGAACGCTATGAAACATCCAGGCTACAAAGTTATGAGAATGTTATATTCAATTTTGCAAAACCAGTACAAGATTTAAAACTTATCTTCAGTGAAAAATATGTACCAAACAATTCAGGCTATCAAAGACCTTCAGATTCCACCCAACGTAAACTTCATTTCACTTGACATTGTGGACTCATATACCAGCGTACCAATCAAAGAACCTATAGCTACAATCAAATAAAATTTATTAAAATAACAAATAATGTTACAGCTGAAGTATTTGAATTAATAGAATTGCTAGAGCTTGTCCTCTCCCTTAGTTATTTCACATTCAATGGCAAAATATACAAACAAGTTGTGGGCCTAGCAATGGGAAGTCTTCACAATGGGATAATTGCAGACTTTTCATGAATCACTTCAAAAACATGCTTCAGAACAACAAGGACATAATTACACAGAAAACCGTTCTCTACTGCAGTTGTGTATATGACACTTTTATTGTATGTAATGAAACTAATGAAGAAAGAGGAACACTTTTAAACTGACTCATTAATATACGTATTAACATGCATTTGAACATGGAACAAGAGGAATAAAATTTTTTGGCATAATCACTAACAACACGAACCAGATCCTAACATCGGCATATACAGAAAACCAACACACACAGACACTGTCATTAATAAATCTTCCATACAACCATACTCAAATAAACAAGCTGCATTCAGGTATTTCTTAAACAGACCACAAAAATTCCCACTTAATTCTGCTGACTATGAGACAGAAATAACCATTATCAAATACAATGCACACTGCAGTGACTGTCATGAACATGAAATAGATGTGCTTTCACAATGCTTAACTTAAGTCAAAAGCAAACAAACTAACATGGGTACCCTCCACAGCACAAAAGGACCAAAGTATGTAACGATACCATATTTAGGAGTCATCTCAGAAAAAATTGCAAAGTTGTTTAAGAACACAGACTTCAGCATCACTTTTACCACCAATAAGAACTTAAGAAAGAAACTCATCCATGACATGGATACAACCAACAGACAAGCCGAGAAACCAGGAATTTTGAAAATTGAAAGAAATACTGTTTTGGCCAAACAGAAAGAAATTTTAAAAGCTCATTTAAAGAACACATTGATTGTTTCAGACATGATCAAGTTAATAAATCAGAAATGGAAGAACATATAAATGAAGCAAGATATAGTAAAAACAGCGACCACGAAATACTACATACTTTGGAAACGAGCTGGAGAATCGACATACTTGACGAGATGAAAATTTTCACCCATGGCCTTAAATCTAAGAATGAGCTCCAAAATGTAAGAACCGAGTCCTAAAATTCACACTTCTTTGCGAACTTCGGTTTAGTTCTCTTACAACAGGAAATACATGACATTAATATTATAGATCCTAGAAATACTTTTGTAATTCTGAAAATAAAATATCTATTCACTGTAATTTGTATTATGAAAAGGTCACCGTCGCTCATTTTGTAACATATTACGCCATCCCACAACAGTGATATGACAGGAAAATATGAACAAGACATTGCTACTGCTAACACCAAGATCGACATATCGATATTCAAATCAAAACAGCATTGTTTTGACTGACATCTTGTGAACGACACGGCTGGTTTGTGTTGTGTATCATGCTATAAAGACGCTGTTGTGAAGTCTGTGAACAATGGTGAAGACGTCCAAAAGGGTCAGGAAAATAGGAATCTCACAACACATCACAAGAAAAATGCCACATCACTAGACCAAAGTGACTACGTGTTTTATGAAATTATCACGTGGATAAAAGACATACATAAAGTGACATTACCCTCTTCCTAGGTTATCTTTTTCCCTCTCTTCTAAGGATGACCCAACAGTCATGTAAAGAACATTTAATGTCAGTATAAACATGTGTTAAATGTCTTTGTAATGCCAATGTTGTGTAATGATGATTTATCACCTCAGAACATGTCGCTAAACAAATAATTTAGTGGACAACAAATTCCGTTACTGTTACCGGTATTTGGAAACCTTACTTCGCCAAAAGATCATGGTGGCATTATGATGCTGGCGCTGATGTGATCAGTGGTAGTAATTGGAAGGTAGAAATCACAAAGACATCTATAACACTAACAAGTTGTTCAATGAATTTCTAGGTGTAAATATTAACGACAGAAATAATTAGAAACGAAGCAAATATTATATATCATTAACCATTATGTGAGGTTACGCGAGATTACTTAGAGAATTTTGTAGATTCCTGGAAAATATATTGCATTGACGCTGAAAAGCTTTGATCGAATTATATTGTTTTATAACTTTTTTTCAATACAGGCACACGGCAATTATTCACACTTTCTGCTTCTAGTGTAAAGAAGAATGGTCTTCAGATCCATTAAACTGAAGAAAATCTTTGTAGAAGATGTATTAAATGTCTGAAAAATATTGTCAGGAAATTAAATGATGTTATAGAAATAAAGTAAGAAAACTATATTGTCAAACATAGATGTGACAACAAAGTCAACACCCTAACGACAGAGATAGTGAGATTGTTATCACACTAGACCCACATTTGGGATGACAATGTTTCAGATCTGCATCTGGCCATCCGGGTGTAGATTTTCTGTGATTTCTCTAAGCTGCTCCAGGCAGATGTTGATGGTTCATTTAAATGGTAACAGCATATTTCTTTCCTCATCCTCGTTACATTCCGAGCTTGTACTCCGACCCTGATGACCTCGATGTCGACGGGACATTAAAACATAATCATTCTTCCTTCCTTCACACCCCACAGCATGTTGGGTTCCATGTGTCGTTTACAAACCGATTGAGTCACAGAATATGTGGAAATATTAAACTAGATGTAGGAAGTGCTACGATAAATAATTTGAGAACGACTTTATGGTCTGGAAAGCCAGGTTAAGCATGTAGAAGACTCAACATGTATTTTGGTATCGCTGTTCTGCATTAATGCTCAGGGGCTTATCGAACCAGAATCCTCCCTACATGTCAGCAGTGTATGCATCTTCATCTCGTGTAGTGTGTACTGCCCACGTTTAAGAACTTTCATCAACCGCTATTTCATTTGTTCTACTTTATTTACGATTAAATTTAGCATAATAATTAAATTGACAAGAAACGAACGCTGTCCGAACAGGTCGTGAAGGCCCAACAGAACCGTCCAGCCGCCGTGTCATCCTCAGTCCTTAGGTGTGACCAGATACCCATACAGAGGGACACGTGGTCAGCACAACACTCTCTCGGCCATTGTCAGTTGGCCTCACAAAGGTTGAGTGCACCCTGCTTGTCAACAGAACTCAGCCGACCTGGGATATGACCTATCCAAGTGCTAACCAAGCCCAACGGCATTTGACCATTGTGGCAAGGCCGTTGGTCTTTAGTCTTATTTAATATAGTAACAACTGCATTGAACACAAAAACAGTTCACAACCTCGAGGAAGGCGTAACAGTTACATAACATATTCTGCCGCATCCTGTTGCAAACATCACTGGTGCCTACAGACAGATGTAGTCATTAACTGTATCTGCTGGGGCGCTCATAATCAACAGATTCTTAAGTTCCATACAGCAGGCTGGGACTTCGTACATCCTCTTTCAATCCGACGTTGAGGTAATGTATCACTGAGATGGCCCTGGACTACCAAGCTGTTAAGTAGTGGTGCTGTCGTGCTGGAAGCACATCTGCTCATGGACTAATGGCATATCTTCCTAAAACTCAGGTTAAACATTTTGCACCAACTTAAAATGTGCAGGTGGACATATGGCCCAATGAAGTGATTATTTACAAGGCCAAATTATACATCTATACAAAACTGATGGTGCCACACTACTATGGTGTTAGGGATCTGTTGACACTACACATGGTTATTCATACACTTCAGATTATCTGGCGTGTGTATAAGGCATCGACAGTAATTTGTTAGTTTGCTAAAGGAATATTTTGTTAATTGTTATTTCAACAGTGCTGATTACAACATTATGTCTTACTTTCTGGTATTACTGGAAGCAATCTGTACTGACAGCAGTTTGTTCTACTAGTTTCATGTAGGATCTTCAGTAATAAATAGAATAGAGCGGTAGAATATGTGAAATGTCAGTAGACGCCTCAGGATAAAGGAACAACTAAAGTCATAAAAAGAATAAGGTGGCAGAATATGTGAAATGTCAGTAGACGCCTCAGGATAAAGGAACAACTGAACCGGCTTGGGAAGGTGCAGGCCATTTGTAATAAGTCATTTGCTATTTCATAAAGTTTACCGATATTTTATTGAACAGACAAATCCTGTAACAGACCTGACTGTTACTTCATAAAGTTTATCGATATTTTATTGATATTATGATTATTTTATAGGTGCGGTGAATTGATATTGTGGTGAACGACATATGCCAACTGCCAGGATAGGACCTTCCATGCTACGGTCGCATTTCTACGTCTTAGCCAACCAAAGATTTTTTTTTAGAGACTCTTTGTGAAGGAAATGGAGAGATCGGACATGTGAGAGGAAGAGTAAGATTTTATTGTTGTGAAACGCCATTACGATATTTAGCCATTGTTCAAATAGTTTTTTACACAAAAATGAAATCCAATAAGTAACATCAAGTGTTCAAGGGGTATATCTCATTACGAAATTAGTTAATTATCATGGTACAGATATTACGAGATTTAGATCACTCGGAGGTGAAGTTTGGAATGATACTGCGAATCTGCATTTTTCCACCGTCATAATTCGTCGAGAGATTATCTCCGAATTAATAAACTTTAACTAGCTAAATTGTTGGACCTATCAACCAAACTTATCAAACAACATAGCACACAGTTGTACCTAACGATCTGTGTAGCGAGTAAATGTCTTAGAGATTTCAGTTGGAGCAGAAAACGACGATAAATTTCCGCGAGATCGTCGTTGCTGAATACATCTCTTGCTCTCCTGTGGTATTTAAAACGAAATATTTATACTTTCCAGGATTTCAGTAGAGTAAAGATAAAAGGAAATAAGGAACTAAGCTATACCAACTAAAATCAATAATTAAAATAAAAGCACACATAAGGATTATTTATTTATAATAAACAAAGAATAATTTAATTAACTAAATAATAATATTAATATATTGAACTGGCAAAACACGTTTCTTCTGAATTCCATTACTCTATCTCACCACCACAAATATAGAGCATTTCTCAAACATGCTTTAAAAATGGAAACTGCTCGATTCAAATTTACAGATAAACAACAGACAATAGGTTCAATATAAATAAATAGGAAGGATAATTTTTTTACAATCCCGGCCAGACTGAATCACTTAAAATGCGAATATATTTAACCAATTAGAGAAGACTACTTGGTAAAAGGCCTTTCTTCTTACATCCATTACTCCATCTTGCCATCGTAAATATAAAGCATTTCTACAAACATTAAAAATGGAATCTGCTTTGTTCAGATTTGCAGATAAACAACACACAAAGGATAAATAAAAAATAAATTTCTTACAACACTGTCCAAAGTGAATCACTTTATTTGAGAAGAGACAATGAATCAGGGAAGGCTCGTTCATATATTAAAGCTACTGGCATGAAACAGTAATAAAACACCATTTAACAATTGCACATTACATCAATATTAAAATAACTTCGTTGGAAGAAAACGAAGTTCACACAGGTAAACCACTGAGGGACAGGTACATAACTGGGTAAATTAAGCCTCAATGGTACGACATAGAAACTCAACTTATAAATGATGCCGTATCAGACATGGTAGCCGTAACGTCTCATACGCTACGGTGAGACGGGAAGTAGCGTGTCGCCCGCTCGTACCTACAACGCCGACGTGGACGGTGTACGCCCGGTGGACCGGTGGGTAACAAATAAGGTACTGAAGCAGTTGCTCCAGACGCTACGAACAGCTCGGAAAACCGCAGAGAATACAATCAAGTATGCAAAGCGTACATAATAATCATGGAAAATATGAAAATGCTCAGACCAAGACCAAAACTCAATGTGTGCGTGGCCTCAAACCCCGACCAGACATTACGTGTAACAACCAGAATTTTACCAAGAAATATTGATGATTGACCAGTTAATCATACAATAAAACATAGCAATTTAATATACTAATAACGCGCAACCCGCAGTGAAACAAACTTAACTGCTTTAGAAACTAACAGGCGCTTCATCTGATAAGAATAGCAATAATTACCGTAACAAAGTAAGACAAAGCAAAGATGATGCTCTTTACAGGAAATGTTCAATATGTACACCTTCATTCCTCAACAATAGCTGTAGTCGAGGAATAATGTTGTGAACAGCACTGTAAAGCATGTCCGGAGTTATGGTGAGGTATTGGCGTAGGATGTTGTCTTTTAGCATCCCTAGAGATGTCGGTCGATCACGATACACTTGCGACTTCAGGTAACCCCAAAGCCAATAATCGCAGGGACTGAGGTCTGGGGACCTGGGAGACCATGCATGACGAAAGTGGTGGCTGAGCACACGATCATCACCAAACGACGCCATCTGTCGGCCATTTTGTGAACTTTGTTTTTTCTTGGTTCTAATAAAACCCCCGTCATTCCAAGCACGTGTGTTAATTTTAACCTCTCTATCTCAATTATTCCGTGGTTTATTAAGTTTTCAAGTTCATACTGACTGTCTGACCACCCGATACTTACGCAGTAAGGTGTTTAGCTTAATATGCAACCAGACTGTGAATCAGAACTGTCAGTAACATATGGGGATTAACTTGAATATGAAAGACAGTTAGTGTCTAGATTCTAGTCATGGAACCCATGTCAAGCTGAACCATAAAAATACAATGGCGCAATGATGTATTGTTGTGAATAAGAAGATGGTCAGCGAAGTAGGGCAGTTAACAATGGTTGTTGATTAACCGTAATATAAAAGCGCCATACGTATTATTTATCTGAGGGAGACTGTTTTTGCTGTGTGGGCTATACTGCTAAGAAACTATTTTCGTATAATTAGATGGTAAACTAGGCTTAATTTCGTAATTAATACATGGACTCGCCATATATAATTCAGTGAGGACAGTCTGACATTTATGAAAGTAAAACGTGTGAAAAGAAATGTGTGTATGTTCACCACACTATTGGAGGTAGATAGTGCGGTAACCACCCATATTTACCGCCAAATTTTCGCCGTGATAGCTGCCACTGAGGAACTACAAGCTGATATACGACCAGGTTTGTCACATGTGGTGCCCTGGGTGAGGAGTGTTGTGTTGGGCCCAATAGATAAGAACTCGCAATAAGCTTCGAACAATGTGTATCGGTTGAACAGTGAACTCGAGCACGGTTTAGAGGCGGTAACTTTAGAGCAGTGACTTTGTGACATACGTCGGAATTTTGTCGAGAACAGTGAACAGGCGATTTTAGGGGACTGTGAAATTCAATTACTTCGAAATATCATATTCGAGGTAGCCGCCATTAAAAACGGAAGTGCAACAGCCTATCAGCGCCTGGGTTTCGTGGGCACAATAGCAGAGTAAGACAGCAGCCAATCAGTGAGCGGGTTCTGTGGAAGCAGCCGTCGAGCACAGCAGCAGGCAATCAGTGCACAGGCGGTCACTGGTCATTGGGGTAAAGAAAACGTCTCGACGAGAGAATTACGACTTGTAGCAGCCTTGCAGACGAAGAATCGAGACGACAGCTGCAGCAGTAGACGACGACTTATCGAATAAAGTGAAATCATTATCGATCGAAAACTAAAGTGTATAAATTGATTTGAAATGAGTGATAATGGATCGAAAAACAATATATTGGAACAAATGGACAACAGGGAGACAGTGTTGTTAATGACAAGACCGGAAAATTAGATATTAACAATGAACAAAATTATAAGTGAATTTGTGGATGAAAGTACGTTCAGGACTGATATGAATGTAACTATCTGGGATGGGGATGACTGTCAAATTTTAGGTAAAAAATTAAAAGTGGCATCTACACCGTGGTATTGTGGGTGAGAAAGACGAAGACAGTTGTTTCTAGATGGAGACTTTAAAGCAATGTTCATACAGATTTGGAGGAACATGAGTAGTGTGGAAAATAACATGGGTAGTACAAAAATGACAGTAATAGCAGGAAAAATTGCATTGGTAATTTAAAGGATGATATCAAAGTAACTAACTCAAATCCCTCAAAATTAGATAGCAAAGTTGTAGCTATAGCGAAACGTTCAGATGAAAATATAAGTAAAGCAGTTCTTCATACTGAGGAGAATTTGAAAATAATTGAAAGTACCTGTGCAGAGGAGAGAAAAAAAAACTTTGTGATGAATAGAGTAAGAAGCTGCAGACTACTGAGAGGCAGTGAAAAAGCGATGTTAAGTTTGCTAGGAAATTTTGGGCTGACAATATGGTTAAACTTTAAAATCAAATCGATCACATTATGGATGAATTGGAGTATAAATTAGAAACAGAGGTGGAAACCAAGCGTGTGGCAGTTTCAGAGGAGAATGTGGGAAAGGGAAAGGAAGATGTGAGTTCAGAATTAGCAGAAACAAAAAAAGTTGGAAGAAGTGCTAAATGTAGCATATAGTGCTCGTAATGTGTAAAGTACTCCTTCTGTTAGTTGTAAGAAATTTAATAATTTGAAACCATATGGTGAAAAGAACCCACTTGATTTTATTAAACAATTTAATGTCACGCCTAGAGCATGGAGTGATGAAGAGAAAATGTCATTTGCAACTGGATTCTTATGGTTAGGTAGCTCAGGTAACTGATAATTGTAATTCTTGTGAGGGTTTCAAGAAAGCATTTTTAGATGAATATTGATCCAAGGAGAAACAGCAGAGAATTGTGAGTGAACTTTGGGATGTGGACAGATACGATTCCATGAAAGGTGCTGTGAAAGGTTTCCGTCGGTTTTGGATAAACAAATTAAAATATTTGAACAAGGAACTGGGGAGTGATCAATAGTTATGGGCTTGGAAACAAAGTTGCCACAAAAAGTAAGGGAACTGCTTTTGCTTGCCCCAAGAAGTAATATTAATGGTTTTTTGAACCATTTACACAAAGTGGAAAGGGTGAAGCCCTCAGTGGAGGATTGTATGAGAAACTCAGGAAGATTTCAGGTAAATAGAACTGGTTCTAAAAGGAACAGTTGGGATTCTAGAAATAACTGGGTAGAGAATGGCCAAGATGGGCAAAGAAAGTAAGGGGTTCAGTGCTCTGTAAGAAATTTAATATGTGGCGATAACGTTACTCGAGCAGGCTGTCTCACCTCACAGTTTCCAGAGACACTCAACCCCTTCTACTGTCCTCTCTGCAACTTGTAAGTGAATCAATAATTTTCGTCGACCTATGTGTAATACATGATAACGAATTGAAACCCTCAGCTGCTGACAGATGTTGTTGATACACCTCAACGGGGACAGCTGAAAATGTGTGCCCCGATCGAGACTCGAACCCGGTATCTCCTGCTTACGTGGCAGACTCTCTATCCATCTCAGCCACCAAGGACACAGATGAATAGCGCGACTGCCGGAACTTACCCTTCCACGCATCCAGTGAGACCCACATTTACAAATGCTCACAATCTACATACGTAATGTTCCTAATATATATTTTCCCATCTACTCATTACTCGCGCTAAATAAGGTGACTATTCCCGTAAGAGTTCGGGCAACCTGTGCTCATTCGCACAGACGAAGGTCAATGGCCAGGTAGCCTTTAACTATGTATGAAGATAGTAACTGTCCTCGAAAGAACAGATACCACTGATGACCGTGCAGCTTCTCTAGAGTAAATGATAATTAATGGAAACCCCAAGTTGCCGAAAGGTGTTGTTGATATACCTCGATGGGGACAGCTGAAAATGTGTGCCCCAACCGGGACTCGAAACTGGGATCACCTGCTTAGAAAGCAGTTGCTCTATCCATCTGAGCCACTAGGACACAGATGAATAGCGGGAGTGCACGGACTTACCCCCTGGGAGACCCACATTTCCAACTGTCGAAAATCTACGTATGTAATGTTCCTAATAGATATTCATATACAGTCAAAGGCTTCATGGCCATTGATCTTCGTCTGTGTGAATGCCCAAACTCTTATGGAAATCGTCCTCTTAGTTGGTGTGAGTAATGAGTAGATGGGCAAATACCTATTAGGAACATTACGTATGTAGATTGTGAGCAGTTGGAAATGTGGAAGGGATAAGTTCCTGCAGTCGTGCTATTCATCTGTGTCCTCGGTGGCTCATATATACATATATATATATATATATACACCATAATCTCTACCAGAACTACTGTGGGTCTGCTCTATGATGACCTACCTACCAATAATCTTCAGAACTTCGAATGACTCTGCTGTTATATATATATATATATATATATATATATATAAATTTTTGTGACATCCAGTTGAGAAAACTTCCTTTTTCTGACGGACACACGTCCAGATCGTCTGCTCATAGTAACCTCTGAAAACTCAGATATCTCTATACCCACATCCACCACTGCTGGTGGCCCAACTCCAACGTTATGCACTGTTCACATCCAATCCAACTGCCCAACACTACAATAGCGAATATCCCAACAATGAGTCCAACCAGCCACAGACTGCACACAGTGCAGTAAGTGTTTTTCGTAAGAGCGCTACGTGGCGTCACCAACATAAAAACTTAAACAGCCTACTTACATAGCACCCCATACTCCCCACAAATATTTTACAAATTGTTTTCGGCAGTGGCCAATACTTACTTGATAATTGTTTTTATTTAGACACTAACAAATATATCTAATGCTCACACCTATTGACACACTGTTGGTCAAAAGCGAAAAATTGTTCTCACAGTTCATAAAGACAGTCCTGATCATTCATCACAGTAAGAATGATAGTTTTATGTACAAGTTTGAACAGTAAAAGAAAATGCACACCGAAATAGTGGATTTCCAAGCAGTCTTGAAGAAGCAGTCTTGCCCATTCAGCAGAAAGACAGTACTGACTCAGGACATGCAGATAGGTAATGGGCCACAACAGAGCAAACCGACAGCAGAGTCAGTCGAAGTTTTGAAGATTATTGGTAGGTAGGCCATCACAGAGCAGACCCACAGTAGTCCTGGTAGAGATTATGGTATTGGTGGGCCACCAAAGGTGCAGACCCAATGTAGTCCTTGTAGAGATAATAGTATTGGTAGGCCATCAAAGGTACAGACCCACTGTAGTCCTTGTAGAGATGGTCAGCAGCCATCCATTCGACTGTGTGGGTGCACAATCAGCATCAAAGAGTCTTGCGGCTAATTTAGCAAGTCCATGAACCACTACTTGTGCACTCACACATTGTTTGGAATGTCCTTAGAAACAGCAATGCTGTTAACCAGTCCCTTGCTGAATTATCAGCACACGTCCAACAATAAACCAGTCATTTGGCAACTGAGATCTTACACATATAGTATGACCAACTGAAATGTGTGCAGTAAAATGGATCCTTACTATTCGTTTAATTTTAAGAACTCGTGTCAAATTTTATGACATGAGAATACAATTACAAAGGCACAAAGTACATTAAAAACACAATGATAACATTAGTAGTAATCCAAGTGTTACAAAAGATTAGAAATAAGCATATACATTAGTATTATAGGAGCTGTGACATAAGTAAATAAATGAGAATATTCAAACATTAATATGACATATGCTCATTAAAGGAAAACATAACAGAGTAAATAGTATATAAACATATTTCCAAAGTATTTGAGGATACAGTACTCCCCATCATAGTAAGGGCAGCTTAGTTTCAGAAAATTCTCTTATCAGATAAACACTGAAAGGCAGGAAGAACATAAATACACAAGAGTACACAAACACATAGCGGAATAACACAAATGGAAAGAACAGGGTTTGTTTTCAGTGTACTATTTGTCACTGCAGTTCAACCCAAAACTTCATTCAATAGCTCTTTCCTCTTATTTCAATATTTTCTTTGCAGAGAGGCCCTATGTAAGCATGCGTTCTGTATTTTCCATTATCTTACCTCATCATTTGTTTCCAAAAAAATCCTACCTAAACCTGTTGTCGCTAAACCCTACTTTTTTGTTCAGATCCTCTTTCCAAATAATTATTCTTCATAGTACACTACTGTTTTGGCCAAACCTTCTTCTTATAGCTTCTCAATGCATTTCTTCCAATTCATCATAACTCGTTCATTTATATAGCCTAACCCCTCTTAAGTTAACTTAAATCTACTGAGCTCAGATATATATACCAGAGAACGAGGCAATGCACCAGCACAAACATTAACACAAACAAGAATGAGGAAATTATGAAAGTGGCAAAGCAAGCAGCAATAAATATAAATTAGCAAAGCAAATACAACGTTGCAAATAATATGAGCCAATGTGCAGCAACAAGAAAAATAAATTAGTAGCAAAATTGACTTAACAGAGTAATACATAGTGAAATACAGTAGGACAGTGCCTGACGAACAGCAACAGAAAAAGCAATAAACTATACCTAAACATGACAAAGCTCAAGCGGAAAAAATATTCCAGTAAAGATAGGAAATGTCTAATACGCATGTCACATCTTAACACTAGAGTGATGCATCACAACAGCTTACTCTACCAAACAAGTTACCAAGTCGTTAAAAAATTATGTATGCAATTCCTGTGAAGTAAAATATCTATTTGTGCTCCCTTTTTAAGGAAAGTAGGTCATAAAATTATTCCAGAATGAGATTTTCACTCTGCAGCAGAGTGTTCACTGATATGAAACTTCCTAGCAGATTAACACTGTGTGCCAGACCGAGACTCGAACTCGGGAACTTTGCCTTTCGTGGGCAAGTGCTCTACCATCTGAGCTACCCAAGCATGACTCACGCCCCGTCCTCATAGCTTTAGTTCTGCCAGTACCTTGTCTCCTACCGTCCAAACTTTCTTTCAGCAGTGCTAGTTCAGCAAGGTTCGCAGGAGAGCTTCTGTTAAGTTTGGAAGGTAGGAGACGAGGTACTGGCAGAACTAAAGCTGTGAGTACGGGGCGTGAGTCGTGCTTGGGTAGCTCAGATGGTAGAGCACTTGCCCGCGAAAGGCAAAGATCCCGAGTTCGAGTCTCGGTGCGGCACACAGTTTTAATCTGCCAGGAAGTTTCCTATCATAAAATTATTATTTAATGGATCTGTAGATAAAATAGACAAATATATATATAAAGTAAGGCATGAAACTTCATTCACTAGCCATGTGGCATTTCATAAGGCAGTAAAAAACTCTCAACTAGAAAGACAGTAGTCATAATCTGGTGTATAGACGTAAAATATTTCTCATCATTTCATTAGGCGGTTTAGTAAATATCTGAAATTACTAGCTCCAAAGTGTAATCATATGATTTCAAGTAATAGTGTGTCATGTTTGTGATTCTTTCTACAAAGAAATGTCAATAGCCTCTTTTTCCTACACCTGTGCCTCTGCAAGGAACACACTAATTGTTTTTTTCCAGGCGACCCTCTATAAAATAAATAAAATAAAATAAAATAAAATAAAATATTAATTATTTTTATCTGTCTGATTGGCTCTCCTATGAGTCGTCAGGTTTTGATTATTCGGTATCAGACGCTTGACAATGGCTTTTTCGTAAAGGCAATGTTACTCGTAGTTGACCGTGAAATAAAACTGAAATAATCGGACTTCGTAATTAAATCGTTTCCAAAGACTGCTGCGGTAGGTGCGGACTCATAATCTAAATCTCAATATTACAATAATTTGCCAGCCATGCCAAAACGTCGTACAGAGGTGATTGTCTACTAAACAAAAAAATTACACAGTTAGTTAAATCAGATATATTCAATGAATAAGCCTACAGTTCATAATCCTACTTACTTTTATAAATATAAATTATTTTCAGAATCGAGTGCCTAGTATGGTTGCAACTCGCAGTAATTTTCTATAACATGAAATATGGCGGTGTGCCAGACAATAAACTAAAATACGTGCTTCTCGCACCACTTCAACGAGAGCTCTCCCTTTTTTTTTTAATCAAACATACGACTAACGAAAATGTACTTTTGTTTTATCAGCGACACAGCGCTGCAGTTGTGTGCCATAGGCTTTATTTATTTGTCACTGATTATTTATTTAATTAATATCTCGCGTTTCCGAGGAAACTCACGCTCGGCATGCAAATGTGCCTTTATATTGCCCCCTGAATTGCGAGGCGAAAGGACACACCTGCAGGCGAGCAATTCACCTAAAGGCACAAGAAAATCTAAGTTATCTACAACTATTTACATGACTTACATTATACTGTATATTATACACAAAATTTGAATGACGCGCGTGCGCCGAAAAAGTTCTTATGTTGGCAAAACAGAGTGCGCGCATGCGCAGAAGCGTCTGTGTAACTACGGCACTGCCGTTATTTCGTAAATTTAGATCACGCGGCACAGTATTGCAGTTCATATTGTTCGTGTGCGCGCGCATTTCTTAGTCGTTGCACAAAGAAAATATTCCACCAAGATTACATATGAAGACTACATTCTATGACAGGTAACTTAGTTTTAAAATTACAATATTTGTTATAATACAATACAACTTTAGATTGTTGAATGTTCTTAGTTACATAGCATTGCAATGAAATGCTTCAAAGAAAAATGTCCGTATTTTTCAGGTGCGTTGACCTATACACATGGTGTCGTTATCACAGTTCATATTCATCTGCTGCACAATAATTTTTTACAGGTTAGTATCGTCGTGGTAAAGTTTTTTTGATCACAGTAACATCGTTGTATAACAACGTGATTGATACATAAGCATGTCCATTTCCTATTTCCATTATAGTCGTTGTGATGCAGTTCGTTGTGACAAAAAGCATTGTTTATTACAGATCAGACGTGACCCGTCGAGTAATTGGTCCACGTGCAGTTCGTTTTTTACATTCCGTGGAAGCTTGGTTGCAGAACCTCGGACGGCACATAGCTGGCGTCGATCCTTGGACAGTCCAGGTAAGCGTGTCCGTCACATTTCGAGAACATTTCATTCCCTGAAGTTCCAACCAAAATTCTTCCACCCGTCGTGTTGTTTTCTGGACAGGCACTTTGTGTCCATTTAATCCAGTTAACATCTTGAAGTTGGGTACTGTAGTAATGTCGCTAGACGATGCACGAATTATGCACTTCACATATTCAGTTTTTTTTTTTTTTTAAATATAGCTCACCTAAATGTTCGTGGTTACTCATCGAAGAAATCGTTCATCGCGTTAACAAAGGTACGATGCATCATGAATGTCATTAACAGTTTCTTTCACATAGGTTTCTGCGTAGTTGCAGACTTAGTAATGTACGTTTCTGTCCGTGAATAGTGGTTCACTACGCAATTTTTTTTTTTTTTTTTTAAAAAGTTTTTCACATTTTGGCACTCGTTATCGTTCAAATTTTCACACAGTAACAGTTACATTATACATCAGTTAAAAAAATAAGTAATAATACATACACACGTCACATATTTTCTTAGCATAAACATAATACAGTTGCACATAAACATGTTTACATCATCATTACATAGCTATAGGTTATTACATTGTGTCATATTTGATTACATGAATTGCAGATATTTACATCCTCTTTAGCGGTTTTGCTGGGATATTATCGATGTTTTTTGTGATGTCATCTGAAATTAAGATAGGTTAGACACAACATTCATTACATCAGTAGGCAAGACCAGGCGTTTTCGCTACTCAATAGATATTCAAAATAGTAAGAGAGAGAAAATGTTCGATTCCTCGCGTTTTGTGCGTGTGTGTAGTGTGTCTGTGTGGCCTTGACTACTGATAGATGCTTTTCGTGTTGAGAGATGTGCGTCTAATCTATTTCTCAAAGTAAAAGATCGCTTCACAGATGACGTCTGTCAGTTCGTCAGGTGTCATACCAGGTCAGTGGTACCTACAGTCACAAATGTTCCGTGAAAAATTTATATATCATTCACTGCTACGTAATCATAAATTTTAGTTTAATATTCAGTCTTCTCGGTGGAGCCGCGGCGTTGAAAGAAAAGTTCTTCTGTCTTCAACTGCGTCACTGGAACCGCTGAAATGAAAATTTCTATACTACTTATAATCTATGTTGTAATTTTAGTTCTTGCCACACAGCAGGTCGTTGAGATAACGGTACGTTATATGTCTTATGGTAGAAGATCTTGTGAGACTTAACTTCAATCTTGTACACATACGTGTTGATAACACCTAACCGTTTGGTAAAAACTTGTAAATATTTGGATAACACTTCCTGTAGTTTTATACGTTCATGTACACTGAGAGCTGTAGCTTCACTTATCTTATGATCAAGCAATGTTTTCAAGTCCATTAGCTCTCTGTCAGATGAGTGTGTTTGCATGTCTTGAATGTCTTTGTCAAGTACTAACTGTACCTTGTACCCTGTACAGTGTTTGTCATGCTTTAGAGTTCTCCTGTCCAAATCAATAATAATTACACTGCCTTTATCATTTAAAATACATTTACCTTTGGAGAAGTCTATAATGCAGTCCTTCTCGCTCATAATATCTATTCCTAATATGCAATTTGTCACAAGGTTTTGTACAACCAGGAATGGCCATTGTACGGTTCCATTACCTATTTTAACGTTTACAAAAACTTGCTTCGTAACCCTACATGACTTATTACCTAGTGCAGTAGTTATTTTACAGTTTTGGGCAGGAAACTCAGGCACAGGTTCCAATTCACACATCTTTTTATAAAAATTAAAAGATAAAACGCTCACAGCTGCACCTGTATCTAGGATAATAGTAGTTGGAATCCCACCTACTACACCAGTAGTGGATGCTAAAACAATTTCATTTGTGTTTAAACGACATTGTGTACTGTCTTGTAAAAGTTCATCTGATATATTGTTATTGTGGTAGTATCTTATAAATAAAACAGGTAGTTTTTGTTTAGAATTACTCGGCATATCATTATTCTGTTGTTCAAGTGTGGTGTCAAATAACTGATTAACATTGAAGCCGCCCCCCAAGGATTCTTCAGCCACGACCTGGGGCAAAGTAGTGACTGTTTCTAGTTTGTTGGATTATCATTTGTACTAGGTACTGACACAGATTGAGGTTGTGCATCAGGTGTCATTTCTATTATATTCACATTCGGATATTGCCTATTATGATCTCCAAACTTTTGCGGTTGTTGTTGCTGTTGCGCATTATAACTTACCTGTCGGTCGTAAGGTATGCTCCAATTTTGACCTGGTGGCTGCTGTGGTAAAGCAGTACTTGAATGATAGTATTGATCGCTACGAGTCCAGCCTTGATGCTGTCTTGGCTCGTAGTTATTATTATTTCTATTTCTGTTTGTGTTTTTGTTGTTACATTTATATCCGTTGTTACCGTTGTTGTTATTACCGCGGTGCCTTTTGTATGGATTGCCGCATGAAGTGTTATTACTGTTGTAATTGTTGTTTGTATTGGAATACGCGTGTTGATTTTGATTTCCGTATTGAGACGGCATGTGAGTTTGCTGTTTTTGCTGTACCGCGTATCCAACTGTGGGCGCGCCAGAATTGTGTTGGCAAGCCTGCATGTTTTGCATACCACTAGTGTAAACATTGTGGCTGCTGTTTTGCCGCGCGAAGCGCTGATCTTCAAGTAACATGTCAACCGAATCTAAAGCTGTTAAAAAATAATCTGAATCGTCATCCGGGACATGTAGAAGTTTTTCCTTAATGTTGAAAGGCAATTTGGCCTTCAACGCTCGGAGTATATCACGTGTTGCGACTGGTTCGTCTAAAAAATGTCCCATGTTCAAGTATTTTTCAAAATATCTGCGTAAGTTACCATTTTTACTGTTAAAAGTTTCAGGTTCTAAAATTTGTCTTCTGAGTCGCTCCTGGACGGATTGCGACCAGAATTTGTTCAGAAAAGCACGTTCAAACTCACTGTACGTGGTACATACGTCAGCTTGACTGTATGCCCAGACAGCTGCATCGCCTTGGATGTATCCGACAATATATGAAATCTTTTTCCGGTCACTCCAAGTGCGTGGAAATGCGTTACTAAAAGATTTGAGAAAAATCACCGGATGAATGGTTCGTTTTTCTGGGATAAAAATCTGAAATTGCCTGTGTTTTATTAAGCTTTCTTCTTCCTTTGCATTATGATATGGATTTGTTCCACTGTAATTACTGCAATGCTCAGCTGGCGAGTAATTACGATAATGTTGCTGTGGTTTACCATGATAATAGCTTGTGTTTGTGGTTGCACGTCGTGGTATGTGTTGTAGTCGTGGTGTGTTTTGTTCTTGTGTGTTTGTGGTGTGCGGTATGTGTGCGTCATACTCGAATGTATATTGGTTTCTGAACTGTACATTTTGACTGATATTTTCGTTACATTCAGACTGTGGTTGATCGGTGAATTGTCTCATGGGTGCAGTGACGGATTGTACTGCGTCACTAATCAGCTGTTTGTTATTAGTGATGTATTCCGCTACGGAGTCGTGCACAATTGTTGGTAAATTTTCACGTATGCATCTATCAAAATGTTTGTCTTTGTTCTCTACCCAATCATGAAATTCTTTATTAATATTTTGAAAATGAGCTGTGGCATCAGATTGTAAGATGTCAGTCAGGTGTTGTTCAACATCGTCAAATTTATTCTGCACGTCAGTAATTCGTTTTTCAAGGTTGTCGTGTACTGAAGGATATGTTTGAATTTGTTCAGTAAGAGCTTCACACGTGACATTAAGGTTTTTTAATTGTTTCTGTAAAAGTGCTACGTCATTTGTAGTCTTTTCTTGTCTCGTATTAAGCTTGGAAAATTTCGTACTGAGTTCAGTCATCTGTTCGGTCAGTGTGGCGTCTATAAGTTCCACACGTTTACACAAAATGTCATTACATGCCTTGATTGCTATGAGATCAGATTTAATTTCGTCATTTTGTGTCTTTAACTGTTCATTTTGTGTCTTTAAGGTTGCCATGTTTTCCGCGTTCTGCATCCTTAAGGTTGCCATATTTTCTGCGTTTTGTTTCATTAGCATTTGTAACATGTTGGCAATGTTTACTGTTTGCAAGGTCTCTGCCCCCGCCGCGTCATTAGACGTGACGTCATGTATTAACATGGGCTCTGACTGAGACTTTGAAATTTTTGTGGTGGACGGCCTATTGTCAAAATTTCCGTTGACACTTGCGTCAATATTTGATGTATCGTCACTACCGGTTGCTGTCGTAAAGTCATTTTCTAACATTTGTCTCTCGTCCGAGTCGGATTGCGTCTGAATAGTACGTCTTTGCTGTTCCATTTTTGCGTATTGTTTTCTAGTTATTACCATGCCACACGTGCTATATATTTCAAGAAATTAATGTTTGACACTGGTTTTAAAATAAAATGCAGTTGAGCATGAATCGGTCGTAGCAACAATGGCTGTCTGTTAATTTAAAAATATAAACTGAATTTGAGATTATTGGTAATGGCTGCTGGCCATGTTACATGATATCGTACAGAAGTCGGCCATATTGTACACTCGTGTATTGGTATTGTTGCATACGTTATTGTTTAAGGAAAAATACTGAGAATGAAATTTATCACTGAAAACTGCTACGCGCGAAAGAAATACTACAGAATCTACTGAAGAGCTAATACACTGAATTATGCGTCTGGTCAAGCCTGCCAATGCAAAGATGCTGCGTCTTACCTTATTTTGCTGGAAGCTTCTTTGCGTCTTCCCGCAAAATTTTATAATTGGCAAATATCTTCTGATTTTTTTTTATTTCTCATATAGTCAAGTCCAGGACCAGAAGGTTGATTTTTCACATGAAACAAAGAGAACAATGTAACAAATGACAAAATAACAAGTCCGACACGCAGTCGCCAATATAAAATAAATAAAATAAAATAAAATAAAATATTAATTATTTTTATCTGTCTGATTGGCTCTCCTATGAGTCGTCAGGTTTTGATTATTCGGTATCAGACGCTTGACAATGGCTTTTTCGTAAAGGCAATGTTACTCGTAGTTGACCGTGAAATAAAACTGAAATAATCGGACTTCGTAATTAAATCGTTTCCAAAGACTGCTGCGGTAGGTGCGGACTCATAATCTAAATCTCAATATTACAATAATTTGCCAGCCATGCCAAAACGTCGTACAGAGGTGATTGTCTACTAAACAAAAAAATTACACAGTTAGTTAAATCAGATATATTCAATGAATAAGCCTACAGTTCATAATCCTACTTACTTTTATAAATATAAATTATTTTCAGAATCGAGTGCCTAGTATGGTTGCAACTCGCAGTAATTTTCTATAACATGAAATATGGCGGTGTGCCAGACAATAAACTAAAATACGTGCTTCTCGCACCACTTCAACGAGAGCTCTCCCTTTTTTTTTTAATCAAACATACGACTAACGAAAATGTACTTTTGTTTTATCAGCGACACAGCGCTGCAGTTGTGTGCCATAGGCTTTATTTATTTGTCACTGATTATTTATTTAATTAATATCTCGCGTTTCCGAGGAAACTCACGCTCGGCATGCAAATGTGCCTTTATACCTCGCACAGCTGGTTTCCCACAGTGAATTACGTCAAGGTCACTTACCTTCTATACCGAAATATTTACGACAGCAGTTTCCACTACAGTGACAGTTTCATAAGAATAAAATTTCATAGGTCGAAAACTTACAGTAGATATGTGTGAACGCGAAATCTCATCAATAGCAGTGTAAAAATTTCCCTTGGCATTGTGATACTCAAAATTACGCATGTACACACATTTCATAACCCTTAAAGTACGATTCTTGGTTTCCAACATACTTTTTCACAAACCAGTCCCTAACCCCTACTCATTATTCATGTACATACAAACACGTAATCACATTCCTCATATAGCATCATCTTATTGATCATAAACATATCTTGGCATCATTATACACATAGTCGTCTTAATATGATCATCATAGCACATCAATCAAATCTCAAAAGCATCGTAGCTTTCTCCAGTATACTCAAAACCTTAGCAAAAATGCTCTCTTGCTCGTTTCAGTAGCGTCATCTACCTTGAAAGTACTTCAAAAATCATGATCCCTTAGCAAATACATCTTTCTCATCTCTCACAGTATCAGAAAGGTTCCAAAAGTTAATGTGAAAAGTTCCCAAAATGCAGACAACGTACAATTTCATATGTGTGAAGTAATTTAACTGTGTAATTACGTAAACATGTGTCACTGATGTAGCAGAAAAAATGTTTGTCTCTCTCAGTTAAGTTATCAGATAGCTGTGTCATTAGATGTTAGAGAAATATGGTACCGATGTGTAAAGTTGTATAAGCAAATACCATATTATCTAGGGCTCCTTGCGCCTGCCATACATAAAGTAGGTGTGTGCCCCCTGAGGATTAATGCAATTATACCCTCAGGTGTTAGAAATTACAGCAACGGAATGAAATGTCACACTGATAATCTTCTTTGTATCTTTGTAATTCAAGAATCTTTCTAAAAGAGTTTCAAGTACAAAAATGTAATCACTCAAATGCGTTTCCTGTAACACTAAACTGTGCGTCTTCCTGTTAGGTAGTTTCTGCCGTTACTTGACGGTAAAAACGTGCCAAGTGTCGTAGTTATCGTCATACATAAGCCACGTTCTGCAGAAGTCAATGTACTTACCTCATCATATACAAAAGTGAAGTATTATGCTTATAAATATCGTAGTTATTACGTACATTACTGTGACCAAGAAAGTAGTGTACTGTAATGTATTGTTGTGTGACGAAAGAGGCTGTCTCATTGTAGCTATGCCACAAAGGTTACTACTAAAACACGTTTTACTTTCCAGAAGAATGTAGAAAAACTCTACAGATATAAAACAGATACGACCCAAAAGCATATAATGTAAATTGTATTACTCATTAATAGTGTCGTGATGTAATCGTGCAGCTGTCAAACAAACCAAATACTAAGTCATCTGTAATCTCTCAGGAAGTACTTTAAATAAAGAACGTGTTTTCAAGTAAACCAAAATTTTGCATTAAAGTCTCTTTAGCAGTATATGTTCTAAGTGTGTAAGCCTTATAGTCGTTACGTAATCGAGCTACTAATAAGCAAGAATGTACACACAATAACACTGTTCACTATAACAATGCATTCGTAATTACTGTCTGAATAAGTTCCCTAGGTTGTTGCCTGGATAGTGACCTTCAAAACATTGTTGCAAATTAACAGTTTCTAAGTGTGACAAAGTGCACTAGTAAAGTGAAATAGAAATCTTATAGCAACGACTAGTTCAGAAAGCATATTATCTCTCAATAAATGGTTTACATGGGAAATGTGGTGTAATCCTTTACTCTTCCTAGTATGCAGAGTGTCAACTGCAACGCAATTGCCGGCCGGAGTGGCCGAGCGGTTCTATGTGCTA